>NW_010544178.1:0-64929 GCF_000687285.1 Phaethon lepturus | reverse complement strand
AATGCCTAATTCTTGGGTTTTTTTCCAAGAGACTCAGAGCTGCAGCTGTGTCCACAAAGGGCACCTCCGTATTACCTTTTTATTCCCAACAAGTACTTCAACATGCTGTCCTCAGAAAAACTTGAGTCACAAGGGACTACAGTCTTGCATAGATGTAAGAGAGGGTACGTTGGCTTTCTGATGCATCACATCAGTAGCACCGTTTCTTACTGGTAAAGCCTCAGGCTTAAGTTCTCTCCCTCATCCTGACAGAAGGCCACCCTACACTTACAATCTCAGCACTGAATTCCTGCCCTGCTGTGCTGGTTCTGGCTGGGATAGAGTTACCTTTCTTCATAGTAGCTGGTATGGAGCTATGTTTTGGATTTGTGCTGGAAACAGTGTAGATAATACAGGGATGTTTCCGTTACTGCTGAGCAGTGCTGACACAGAGTCAAGGCCTTTGCTGCTCCTCACCCCACCCCACCAGCGAGGAGGCTGGGGGGCACAAGAAACTGGGGGGGACACAGCGGGGACAGCTGACCCCACTGACCAAAGGGATGTTCCATACCGTATGGCCTCATGCTCAGTGTATAAAGCTGGGGAAGAAGGAGGAAGGGGGGAACGTTCAGAGTTAGGGCATTTGTCTTCCCAAGTAACCGTTACGCGTGATGGAGCCCTGCTGTCCTGGAGACGGCTGAACCCCTGCCTGCCGATGGGAAGCGGTGAATGGATTCCTTGTTTTGCTTCGCTTGTACACATGGCTTTTGCTGTACCTATTAAACTGTCTTTATCTCAAACCATGAGTTTTCTCACTTTTACCCTTCTGATCCTCTCCCCCATCCCAGCAGGGGGAATGAGTGAGCGGCTGTGTGGGGCTTAGCTGCCAGCTAAGGTTAAATATCATGACAACCTCCCTAAGTATTTCCCAAGGAAACGCGTTTGCAGATAATTCTGCCATCCAGCTTTTCACTTTTAGTTTAGAGACAAGCAGATGCGTAACCTTCAGATACTGGCACATTCTAGAAACATAAAAATTTATTTTTCCAAGGAACTACTCATTTCTATTTATTACTATAAACTACAGAGCCCTTTCGTACCAATATCTGACAGATACCTCACCACGCAACAGAAAAGATAATTCAAATCCTACATGGTTAGAATCCACAAGTACTCACATTAAAATTGGGAGGAAAACAGCCCATATAATTCCTTTGTTACAATTTTTTCTCTCCTCCCCAAAATCGGCCAAAGCCAAAGTCCTTTCAAATTTCAGTATTACTGAAGGTAATAACTATAGGTATAACTATAGCTTCCTCTTCATCTGAACTGTTGATTTTTGCAGTAGTGTAACAACAGCTATTAAAGCAATTTCAGAGATGAAGTAGTTTTACACTTGGCAAAGGACTCTCAAAACTATGTTTTGACTCAGGAATATTAAATTCTCCCAAATGTTCTTCAGCTTAAAAAAAAAAAAGCATATGATCATTACTAATCGTTCCTTATGATCATAACAGGTGCCATAATCTCAGGTGCAAAGACTGTAGTTCTGCTCTGCACTACGGTTTTGCTTTTCAACCTCAAAACTGAGCAGCCACCTCTGCAATTTAATTAGTACCATAGCTTCTCCTGACAATCAACTACATTCTTCTTTAGCAGAGCACTATTTTCTATCTTCCAATGGAAGTAGTAGAAATCAGGAAAAACACTTCCCTAAGATTAGTATCATTAAGAAGGATTAACTAACGTGGTCTGTTTATAGAGCGACAGTTTTGAACAATAATTGTAGGCGAAGCTTATGACTGAATGAAACATAAGGTGAAATTCATTCTATCAGTCAGCAGTTCAAACTCCTTAGACCTGAGAGGCATGTAGACCTGCAGTCTTAAAACTCTGCCTACCAAGCAAGATGTGTTCCATCAAATAAGTATTCCTGAGGTTTTCATAGTTCAAGGACTATAAACAAGAAAGATGCACTATACTCTCACTCAAGTCAGTTATTTTGACATTCTACTCTGGAGTACATAAGAAAGAATGTACTTACCTTCTGCCAGGCTGTACATCTTAACAGAAAAAAAAAAGTAAGAGACAAGGAATTAAATAAAGCCCTCTGTGCTCAGAATGGAAGGAAAGATGCTCGCTCTTTATGGGTTTTTTGACTTGGAAGAAATTTTCTATACAGTAATTTTGTTTCCTTCTACTTTTACCTTGCTTTACTCATAGAACATAGGGTGATACAAAGGAATTGTTCAAATAAGCAACTGTTCGAAAGCAAACTAAAGAAAACTAGAGTGAAGGAGCACAACTAAGAATTTAGAAAACTACTGTACTACTTGAAAGCATCTGCCTATTGTAGGCTACTATAAAGGAATGCTAAAAGCCAACTTCAGAAACATAGCTCAGCTACTTGCCAAGGTCTGTCAAATTAACATGCAAAGTTATGGAAAGCATCCCTGATTTGCTACTACTAGTCTTTTTACCTGCATGCATGTTTTCACCTTCTTACATATCCTGCATCAGCGTATCTGAAAAACGCGAGTCAATCGCTTTAGACATAGGTCAAATAAAACCAGCTGGTCCTACTGGATCTTGTCCGAGTTGTTCAGTTTCCAGAGTACTCAGGATCAGGGCCAGACTTAGGATGGGAATCCACGCAACAAGTCTTGAGGAGCACATTGGCAAGCACAGCAGATGGAACTTACATTATTAAATCAGGTATCTTTTCAACTGCTACTTCTGCCCCGAGTGATTCTCCTCCCTACTGCTAATTAACCGTGTCAGCATCGTCAAATACTTCCCTGTCTTAATTCACAAAACTATTGAGAATCTACCTAATTTGTAGTAGACAAGCTTACTGTAGAGTAAAAATTGTCAGAGATGTGCAACATCTCTCATTTCTCCCAACAAAAAAGTTACTTTTCTTCATAATCCTCCCTGCTTGATACAGAGCAAGGCCAGGGAAATTGGTATTCGAGGTCTTAAAATATTATTTGTTAAAATCTACCTATCATTCATATAACAAAACTAACGCAAACGCATTAATGAACAGTTAAGAGTACTGAAATTGAATCTACAGACCGTTGACTTTTCTCACATTTTGACTGTTTTGCTTATGATAAAGAATGTGATGCATCATTATCTGTTTACCACATCAAGTTTATATTTAGAATGTCGGGGGGGGGGAAGATCAGTTTTCTTTAAAACTTCCTGATAACTTCAAGCTTTCCTTCCTAAAAGTAAATCATTACCTAAAAGTTTAAGTCACACATCTAATTTCATGAGGGTAAATATAACAGCTCTTTTATACTGAATCAATTATTCAAAATGTTAATTCTGTTATTGCTTGGAGAGAAAACACAGGTAGCAAATTCTCAGCTTGTCATGATAAGACAAGGCTGTCTTCTCAGATAACCAGGCTCTCCAAATTCCAAGCTGCCATAGGAGGATTTTATGTAAACTCACAAAATAGCTTCCAAGTTATGAGTGAACTGAGAAGAGTGCTATTTATTTAAGAAATATCAATCTAAAGAAGCACAAACATGCTTTAAATTTTGTAATAGGTGTACAAGATGAGAAGGAAAGCAGAAAGCTCCATTTTCTGCTCCATAATTATTCTAATTCTCGAAAATTTCTGGTATGTGACTTCCACTTCCCGACTTGACACTAGCTCATTGTTTGCCTCGCAGAAAGTGACTTAACTATTTTCCTTCTGAAAGATGTTTATTACCCACTTCTTCCTGAACTGCAGTTTTCTTTTAAGTACATGTACACACACATATTTGTACATACACATACAGAGAGAGCACATGCCTCAAAATAGAACAAAAACGCCTGCTACCAATCCGCTGCTTCGGATTTCGCATGCGCAAAGAGTCTGTTCAGTATTTTCTGTGCATTAACTACCCACTGAATTAAATTGCATCTTAGACATAGCCAAACTCATACTTTTAATCATATTACTGTAGTTTGCCCCTTGATTAAAATTTCAGCGTTTGACACTGTAGTCCTGATACTACAAACCTGAATGCCTCAACTGCTTTAACTACTTTGAAGATCCTAGAGTGAGCTAACTTTGGAAAAGATAAGTGTTTCTAAAGGACATTAGTTTTTCTGGGAAATGGTCTTTTGGTGACCTAGATGCATAATTTTAAATATGCTTTCTTCACTATCTAACATGCAATGAGGAAATCATCAGCATACCATTGGCCAAACTTACATGATTAATTAATTGAAAACAGGGGGGATGCTCTTACCATAAATTACCAAGAATCAAGATCTTAACACCAAAAACATAAGACATACTATTAGCTTGTTATACATGTGTGTGATAAAGATATGAATTGGCCTAAGGCTTTTAAAAGCCAACTGTATCATCAGAGCGGAAGTCCGTGACAGTAGATGATCAGCTGCTCCCAGTCAAAAGCATCAGACTAGTTTATTGTGCATCAATATTAAAATACTTGCAAGCTGTGTCCCAAGAAGTTTTCATGTAACTTTGTAGCAAAGGAAAAATACACAGTCTATCAAGGCTATATACCTTCCTTTAGACCAAAATAAATATCCAAAGTTCAGTAGTGCAAACTTCACATATGCCCTAGCTTGCTTACTCTTGACCCTTGGTTATTTACACAAGCAACATGTGGATGGGGAGGAAAGCAATTACAAGTTAAATCTTCTATAGCTATTCTATACATGGTACAAAAGTCATCTTAATATAAATCCTTTGAATAATCCATTTTAAAAAACCCAACACCTATGCCTTTCTATCATTTCAAAGAAAATTACAAGTTTCTTTTTCAGAACTGAATATGTAAATGAATGAACTGACTTGCACTCAGACAAAAGAGTGAGGTTTCCTGTATTGATGCATTCAAAGTAGGTGAACTAGGGCAAAAGAATAAAACCAAAGAATTTATAAAAGAAAGCCGCTTTTACAATACAAAGTTTTCAAAGCAGAGTGCCTTAATATGGGAAATGTATATCCTGTTTTATATCCTTAGCTTTATCAGGATCTCTGACAGACATGCCTTAATGGTAACACTGTTCCTTCTTCTTAATAACTAGTATTTCTTTTTAACAACTATGAGGAGTGATGGTAATCTGCTCTCCTTGCTCCCCAAGAGAACTGCCTGAGCACCTTCCTCCAGCCCTCATTACACAGAATTTTTCCAGACAGGTGTTCCCCTCCTATGCTAATATTCCAAGCTGTTTGTAATACATTAAACATGAAACTGCAGTTCTTTTCCGCTCATGCCAAATTATCTCCTGGCATCCAATACAGCATGGCCCTTGACTACATACCTGTAGAAAGATCCTTGGTCAGTAAAACAAAAGCAGGAGGTAAAAATACAGTAGATAGGCAAGTGCTAGGATCTCCTGACTTACAGAATTTTACAAAGGTAAAGAAGAGTCTTGCTCAAGGGCTATCTATGCTTCTCTTAGGCCAATGCAGAGCATTGTGTTGATTGCTCAACAACATTTATGCTGAAGTGAATCTTGGCACCTTGCAGTATGCACCAACATAGGTAAATGAATTACCACATATTAGCTGAACCACTACCATGACCACATTTTACTCTGTATCTGCAACAAGTTAGGAAGAATCTACTTTTAGGCACTTTCGTTTTGTTTTGTTTAAATTGAGATCATTCTCATGCAAAGTCATCTGTCACTATCTTTCATAACAGCTGCCCAAAGCTGATGATAAATGGAATTCAGATAATATTATTACTACAGGGAATCGTGTATATATTACTTCTCTAAGCAGAATGTCAATAAGCACATATAGTTAATGCTATATACAGCTATGCTAGCATTTAGTATGTATTTGATGGAAGGATAAAGCTATGACAAAGGATTCCCTTCAACACAGGTAGTAAAACTGAATTCCTTTTTCCACCACTAGGTATGATGAAATTGATAGACAAAATACATAGACACCAAGAAAGAAAAAGTAACTTTTTTTTTCCCTTTACTTTCATCAACTAAGTGCAATCAATGACGCATTGGAGAAGGAATAAAAAGAGTAAGTCTGTGTCATACACCCCAACATATTAATGCAAAATTGCAGCTGAACACAGTCCTCAACTTTCAAGAGGCAAAAATCTTACCTTTTTAACTGTCACACCATCCTTTGGAGTTTGCTTTGTTGACAGATTGTACCCAATCATCTGTTTAGCAAGCTGTTCAACAATCTTAGGGCTACAAACAAAGGAAAAAGTTAGTTTATTGGAAGATATTAAAAGAAAGAGCCACATTGCTATTGTAAACAGCTTAAATATTACAACAGATGCAATTTATTTATGCTTCTTCAATTTTAAAGACTTACTCTTTAGTTAGATGAACTCCTCCTTTCAATCCACTATTGAAAATACCTTTTCCTCTCCCTCCAGCCAGAATCTGTGCCTTCAGAACAATCTCCTTTGCCTCTGTAAAAGAAAAACACGTTGCTATTATATCATGTGTCATATATTGAGCTTGTTAGTGTAAGTTTAAAAAGCATTTCCAGGTTAGACTCTTTAAAAAACAATGAGAGGTTGTTCATAACTAGTGAGCAATTAAACAAGAGTCAATTCAGCATTTTTAGAAAGCAACCTTGCAAAAAGGAATTGTTCAAGGAAGTTTAAGGGTAAACATACATTACTTATTAGCAGGGTAAGTATGTCATTATTTAGATCAAAACCACGCTATTAATGCTACACAGTCTGCACAACAAACCATATAACCAGCATATAGCCTGACAGCTTACGCTCTGGCACGGTTTTTAAGACATGAATCAGATCATGTTTTGTCTTGAATGCAGAAGAAACAAACGCTCATCAAGGAAAATAAATTCCATTCCTTGCTCTGAACACACGTAAGCAAAGCTATGGATGTGGTCCTAGAAGAAATCCCCATCTCCAAAGGGCGCATAAGTGTAGACCAAGGGCAGTGCCTGTGAAAACACGTTAATCTGTTCGGGAGGCAAGTTATCTCTTGAATTTTTGGCCATGCGAGTGTAACAGTATCTTAGTAACGAAAACGTGCAGCAAGACACAGTGACAAAAGTAACTGCACCAAGACCTACGTTCCAAACAGAAGCAATCCTGACATCCTTACGGAGTAAAATGGGGAAGGAGGGAAAGGGAAAAGAAAAAAAACCCATCAGACAAAACCATCACTCATGATCTCTGCAGCTCCACGGACCACAGCAGCTTCTTGAACCATAAATACTTGCCAGGTGCCTGTAAGATGTTTATTAATACTGAATACTGTCTCTTTGCATATTTATTGTAATACTGCCAGGTATTTTGCAATGTCTGAGATCCTAATATTAACATATCATTAAGTGGTGCCTAGAAAAGGCTAGCATTGTTATCCTTTTCTGAAGTCCTGTGAAAATCTCTGATTTCAGTGATGTTTGGATTAGGTCACACCTAGAATCTTCTATGCAAGTATGCAAGAAAACATGAGAATTTGTTGTTAAATTGACAAATTTATATTTTAAGTGACACAGAGGGTACGGATACTTTCATTCAAACAAACACAGGTTTTCTAGGCTTGTATTACACAAAAATATTTTACAGATGCGTTAATAACTTTGAAGGTGTGACAACTTTTGGTGCAGACGAGATCTGACACATCGTCATTTCAATGCTCCAGTATAATAAATTTCAGAAACTAGAAAAACAGTTGCATCTTAGGACAGAATAAATATTATTAAATAAATATTCTATTTCCTATACTAGGACAGAAATGCATTTTTGAACACAGATATTGGAGGTACTGCACTATGAGATGCCCGATTTCTGAGCTTCTCAAGACAAAATCCCTCCACATGTTTATCCATTCAGTAACATTTGACACACATCATTCTGAACCTTAAAAGAATTCTCCTTGAAAATACTTCATGCATTCCAATACATTCTTGTTCTGGGCTCCCTATTACTCATGCCATTGCAAGGTAGATAACAAGGAAATTTAAATGCAACAAGAAGTTTTATATCAAGTGTTTTCTAAGCACACAAATTATTAAGACAAAGTAAAACTATAAATCACTTTCCAACCTGGAGAAGCAAACTCTAAAATCACAACAGCCACTGTGACAAAGAATCTAATATAGTATTGTTAATAGATGCTGCAAGCATTTAATTAAATCGATTTTAGGTGCCAACCATCCCAACAACGTGAGTTTTGATTGTCAGTGACATGTGATATCAATTATGTGAGTGATCATCACCCTCATTCCTAACCAGCATGCTACACCAGTGCTGATTATCTTCATTTGGCTACAACAAATTAAGTTAGAGAAAGGAATTAATGTGTACATTTTTATAATCCACTAGAGGACTATCAAGGCAATACAGTATCTCCAGAAAAACAACTATCAAAAACATAAACAAACACAGTAGAAAGTAAGCCTAACCATGTAAAGATTAGACCTGAAGAACTAATCAATACAGCAGCTCAGCAGAGCAGCGTACAGCAGGTCCTTCTCGCCCTGGGGAAACCAACAGGAAGCAATTTAATTCAATAGTTATTTGCCCAAGCTCTGTAAAATGAAGTAAACCAGCCAGATTTTATTCCACAGTAACTAGGCTTGATCATTCAGTACTTACCAAGCTGATCCACTACTTAACATCACCAGTTTAGATAAAGAGCTGATTTCTAGAAATGCTCAAAGTTTTCATCCTATCTCCTGCCTGAATTCCCAAATTATGTTATGAAAGCCTACCCCAAAAGAAAAATGTGGCTTTAGTTGGAACATATAAAGTGATTCTCCTTCACTTCTGGGCTCTAATAAAAATAAATAAATAATCTAAAAAGCAGTATGTTGAGTCAGTATTAAACCCACTAAAACCAAAAAGCTGTAATTATTTTGCATTAGTAACCCTCCAAACTGCTGTACTAACACTGGAAAAATGATTAAGCAGAGCTGTAAAGTTATACATACTGGATTTGCAGAGAACCTAGCACAAGGAAGATGTCCTTACACCACCATAAAGTATACTGCAACATTTTCAACAGCACTGCATTTGGTAATTAAGGCTGCAATGAACTTCTGTTTATGTCCATTGACTGACATGCCTCTGTGTTAATTTAAAAAAAAAAAACAAGCAACCCAAAACCGAAAACCAAACACAAATAACAAAACAGACTGCTTCTTAAGTGTGCATAGATATTTTTGGTCACAGATTTAAATTTTTCTTTATCATTAAAAACAATAGAAAAAAAGACTGCTTTTAAGTATCACTAATTTAGCAGCAAATAGCTGCAAACTGCTCCATGCAGATTAATGACGCATTTCTGGTAACAGCATGTGTTCTTAACTAATTATAGCTTGAATACATTAGTATCTCAGACTTAACAATTTATTCATTGGATCTCATGTTTGTCTTTTTTTATATTAGTCTACAGAAAAAGAGAGACATGAACATTTCCAGAGTCCCTTAAGAAGATGGAGGAAAATACAGCTTGTCCCTAAGTCAGCTGTCAATAAATAAGCAAGAACTTTACCCCTCAGAAAAGTCCTCAGAGTTTAAACTTTCACAACTGTGCTTGGGTCTAACTACGTTTTTAAAAAAAATGAGTCTAATCACATCGGAAAAAAGCCTTAAATACTTTTCTTTTAAATAAATTCAGATGCTTCAGCGGAACATAACAGAACCCTCTGAGGGACAAGCATCGTCTGCACTGCATTCAACAATACGTCTCCTTCTCTTCGGTCAGCGCTGTGAATACAAATGCTGGTGATACTCCCTGCAATTGTAATAGGCTCAGTTCTATAATGAAAACCTATTTAAAATCAATAAAATCAGTCCTGCTTTTGGGAGCTATGATTACTCTGGTCCACTGGTACTGCTTGCAGCAAAAATGAACAGCTTGTTCTCAGCCCACTGCTGTGTATATTTAACTCCTGAATTCTTGATCATGAAACAATATACTGAAAACCACAGATCTGCTAGTTACATGGTATGCTAATTTATTACCTGTGAACAACTTTCCATTATTATTGATACGACTGTGTGACTGCAAATTAGGCGTGTTAACAATTACATTAAAATGTGCTGGAGCTTATCAAAAATAAACTACTGTAAAGAACAGACAATGAAAGGCTACACACTACCAGGCCTCACTCTTGCCTGTTTATGAATAAAGATTTTATACCAGAGACCACTCAGGACTCCTTTGGCAAGGCATCCTGCGCGACACAACCGGAGCCGGGGACTGAAAGGGAGGAGGTCTCATGAAAGCCTCACCACAGTTCTGTCTCACCATGCGACCTTCAGCAGTTCGGCTTCTCGATCCGCAAAGGCGCTGTGAAAATTAATTAGCGTCTGCATTTCTTTTAAAAATGCAGCACCTGATTCAGCATTACATTTGTGTGTTTTACCTCGGTGTAAAGCAACTGATCACAGGAGAAGGGCTGACTCCAGACCTTGGCAGCACCGTAAGTATTGCAGCAGCGGCAGAGTCACTGGGAAACGCGCTCATACCTCCCGCAACGAGCTTAGTACACGTTGCAAAATACATGGAAGTAACCCCGTGTCACGGGAGCAGTGCAAAGAAGACAAATTGAGGACATGCCAAATCAACGTCTTACACAAGCACCGTCTCCTTACTGACCCAACCGTGAGCATAAACACCAAGTTTATAGACACATGAGAGCTGTCCCCACAAAGGCAGCAGGCGTTAACGGGATCCCTCCACCCTTCACTATGCACAGGAGGACCCCAGCCCAGTGAGGTTGGACAGATATTAATTAACTTCAAGAACTTTGCCAGTCACCCTTCTTTGTCTAAAGTCATCAACCTGTGCTCTTCCAGTACATCCCCTTCCCGAAGTCCTGAAAGAGCGACATGGGGTCCAGGAATCTGCAACCAGCTCCAAACTCTCCCCGTCTACGAAGAGGCAGAGGCCGATCTAATGATGTATTTACCTGGTAAAACTCCTCCGAGGGACACAAATCACTGTTACGCTTGGACACGTGCAACTTTAAGCTTCCTTTTGGCCTGTCAAGAGTTAGTCTGAATCTTTTTCATGGTTGTCTAGAATATTACTCCTCAAAGGACTGGCTGGGATCCCACTGGATAATCAACTCCACCTCCCAACCACCTATGCTGACACTGATTTCCTAAAACAGAGCAGTAAATTCAGTGCTTCCCTTCCCAAAGTAAGGCTTTTCCCCCCACTCTGCTTTATAATTTAGTTTTCATAACATAGGGTTTCAGGAAAACAAGGCAGATACTACATTTTCTGACAGCAATTATACTTCATTTTGGATAGCACAAGAACTAGAAGAACATCAACAAAACCCAGTATGCCTACATGCCATTCCTACTTCAGTTTCCTCACCAGTGTTGATGCAAAACCGCAAATGGTCAAGTATCCTGTAACAGTTCTACATAACCTCTCCCAAACTGCGTCTCTGCAGCTCAGCGCTTGTCCTCCAAAGCATGGGGGTCCCCTTACAAGCCCCGAAAGGGTCAAGTCTGGGTTGGTTTGTTTTGGGTTTTCTTTACCTATCTCCACCTGATCCAACAATAAGCAAACCTACTTCTATGGGTCTCATCTGTCCTGTTATATTGTTGTTGCTTCCTTCTTTCTTGTTTTAATGCTACCACTACTACCTGAGTTTTTAGCTTCCCTTTGGGAAAGACTGGCTATAATCAATTTTCCAAATTTCAGCCATTCTGCTCTACTGCTCAAGCAAGATCCTGTCAGATGCTCATTACTTTTTAACAATATTCCTGTCCAGAGATACTCTGGTATACTTACTTCAGCACAAGAAAGAAGGGAGAAGAGTAAAATCTATAAGGCAGATCATAACAAATATAATACAATAATAAAAAATGGTAATAAAGCTTAACTCCCAAACTGAGCACTGAATTTTAAAGTTGCTGTTATAACTTTTCATATTTGTGTGTCTTTACACGAGCTTGCTCTGAAATCTGAGACAGCTCGTCCCAAGAAGCAAGTATTGCTACCACTTCCACTGCTCCCCATCTTCTGAGAACTCCAGGGATGCAGCGCCTGAGACAGTTCCCACGCTCTGCCAAGTAAGCAGATTGAGATGGGAAAAAGAAGCTGTCCACAAGAAGATACCTCCCACAGCTACAAAACTACTGGTGTGCCTCAAGATCTTCAGAATGAAGTTAAACAATTTCTTTTCCCCCCTTTAATTTTAATCTAAAATACCTTCCACTGTTATTTTCATTCTTCTGCTCTGTAACACCAGAAAGAATTATGTTCTTACATGCCTAGTTTCTACAATCTTTGGTTTTCAGACTATTTTAGAATTAAAGTTAAATAAATCATCCCTTTTATAACTCCATACTTTTGAATATATTGTATATTTATTGCCAGATTATAAGCCTCATTAAAATCTATAATGATAAATTAGTCAGTCTCTTGATTCTGTCACTACTGTTATTAATTGCTTTCATAACCATTACTACACACTTCACCGGTGATAAAAATTTTAAAGCTAGATAAAATCAGCTAAGCTAAAGCTCACTCTTAATATTGCACTCTTAAACCTTCTCAGAGTAAAAGTAATCAAGTATTCACATGCCCTACACATTTAAATTAAACCTGATAAATTACTTATACAGCAAACAGAGCCTCACTAGATCCAGCAGCACCACTATAATGCAGGAAAAAATATGCCTATTAATGCAGAGATCCCCCCAAAATAGTTCTCACATTATAACTGTTCATTGCATGTGCTTGTTTAAAACTCCATGGGATATCTTATTTCTGTTATTTTCCATTCTTTAACAGTTTCTGTTTTCAACCGAAGTTCTCATTATTTATTTAGAGGGATTTCCTCTGTAATAGACCCAAGGTTTAGGAAAACTACTATTTGCTTAGACATTTGCTTACAAACTGAAGGGTTTGTAAAGAAACTCACGGTTTGAAAAAAATCAGAAGGGGAACAAGTTCTTCATTTGGTGTAAGAACACTGAAGCCTACTGACGAGTGAGCAAAAGCTTTTTCTACCAGCTCTCAGGAAATACCCATTCTACGGGTAAAATATAAAAAAGGCCACTTTCTGTAACCCGCAGGGTCAGCCTGGTGTCCTGCAGCACGCTGCGTAGTAAACACTGAACAAAATGGAAAAGCTCATGCAAACGGGTACAGTGTTCTTCCTTCATTATACCCACCAGTTTCATTCCTGCAACTTTTAGACCTTGCAATATTCTTTATAACAGGCCCAGTCAGTATTATTTTTCTCCTCTTCGATTATTTCACTTTAAGAGACTGTAAAAGCAAGCAAAGAATACTCTTCCTTGTGCATTAGTTGCGATCCCTATTACCTGGAAGCTTCTCAGGATAACGTATTATGCACTGAGAAATCTGGGCACGCAAAATCATGTGGTTTAGTAAACTTGTTTTCCTCATAAATATAAAATACATAGATACATCACGAGAATGGCTTCCTAAAGCCACTGTCATTTAAAAATTTGACATTTTACTGGACTTTTAATAAGTAATTTCTCTCCATTCTTCCCCTCTCCCTAAACTACCAAAAAAAAGTTACAGTGAAATGACTACATTGTCAGTTTTCTTTGCATCTTCACCTTTTAAAGCTTACAGGCATTTCAAGTTTTCCTTACCAAAATATCCTGCAAACTTTTTTTTTTTAAATAAAACATATTTTAAAGTTAGCAGACTCAAGCAGTTCAATTGTGTCCTAAATTCTTGATTGAATACCATAACACCATTTGTATTAATGCAATGCAGAGAACAGGTTTTATGCAATCTGTAGTGTTGAAGTCAAGCAGTCATTAAGAACAAACACTGTTCTCGCCCCGAGCTGCAACAATACACACACCTGTTTTCCTGGAATGCTTTCAAAATCTCATTCTTTGTGATTATGTGTAAGGAACAAAAGACAAAATGTCTTCTCTGACTGATTCTAATTCTTTTATCCATTACTGAACCGCAGAGATGATTTTGAAAAAATGTGTACGTAATGTAGAAAATATAAAAACCAGGGAACATACATTAGCTTTTTCATAACTCACTTTTAAGAATCAAAGAGTTGCTGTAGTAGTAGATATTTTCAAACATGGAGCACAAAATAAGAAACCTAAGCACGAAACCAGAGAAGTCACACGGTAAAAAAGCAAGTAAATTTGCAGAGGGTGAAGACAACTGCAACGTTACCACCGTTACTTAAGAAGTGTTAACAAATTCATAATGCAATATATGTGGCAGGTCAAACCCGTTCAAGTACAGACTTGATAATTAGTCCTTTGCTGAGCACAGTCTTTACACACAGGCCTGCTACGCCCGCCAAGATCCTTAAAAAAGAAAGCATTAAAACGGAAGGCAAAGCTAAAAGAAATTTGGAGCACATCACACAGTGGTGGCTGGGCACGCAACCAACAGCCTTCAAAAGCACGAGACGCAGGCCACGCGCTAAGAGGGAGGCATCTGAAGGTGGAGCAGCTTTAGAGCCAATTTCTGCGAGTTTGCCAACACCGAGGCAGGACTAAGTCCCTTCAAAGGATTCCATCATCTCTTACTGCCTTGTGAATACCAGGACAAACTGACCTGATAGCTTAGCACGTGCATGCACCGTCCAGCCTCAGGGGACCTCCCTGTTTCCACAGAACTCAACAGCACATCAAGCAGTGAGCATTTCTCCTCTTTACAGCAATTTACAGTGACACAATACTGATGCTTTCATCAAACAGGTAGTTATCTGCTTAATTTTAAGCACACACTAATGCCAGCTCGGCATTTGACTGCATGCATCAATACTTCCCTGAATGGAGCTTTGACATGCTTCATGAAAAACTTCTTAATGAAGCTCCAAACCCAAAGCTCTTCTACAGTTTGCATTTTTACCCAAAGCAATGAAAATACTGAACAGCTCTTCACTGAAAATGTACATTTTTAGCAAAATTAACATTTCCCCCCCCAGCGACAATTACCATTGAACAGTTCTGCTCCACCTCTTAGCCTTATGTCCCCTCGTTTTTGTTTCATTGTGTGGAGTTGCATTAGACATCACACCTTTTGTTGTTCAAACCATAAATAAACGAATCCACACTAGAAACATGCAAAAGAATAGCAAATCTGGCAGTATTTTGATGTGAATCAAGCCCAGTAGTACCAAAAACTCCTCCACTATTCTGATTCATTATCCAACGTATGTGGCGGAATGAAATACAAAGTTTTCACTGTATTGCTGAAATGATTTATTGAGCCTCTGAAGAAAATCACGCTAGACTGGTCATTATCTGGGAAACATCTGGATGGGAAAATGATGACATACAAGAATTTATGTCTGCCTCAGTAGTGCTAAAGACAGAAAGTTGGAACACATTACTTTGGAGCTGCTATTCTACGGAGGCCCTTGATTCCTGGCCCTGATTTTGGAGTAAAAAATGACACTCATTTACTATCCCTGAAATCCTCCAGTGGGCTAGCAAAAAAAAAAAAAAAAAAAAAAAAAAAACCCCCCCCCCCCCCCCCCCAACCAAAAGCCAATGGCCACCAACACCCCCCCTCTTACCTTCTGCACATTAAAAAGAACTACTTACAGGTAGAAATTACATACTTAAAATAGGTCATTTTTAAGACCACAGTATTCAGCACTCAAATGTAGTCTCATTTACTGAGGTATTTTCTATTTGAAGAAGAAAAGAATATCAGACTCCACATTGAAAATAAACACTATCTCTTTTTAGAGAAATAATCTCTTTCCAGCATAGCTTTAACATACATCTGATAGCAGGTGTCAAATCCAGATGGAGAAGTAAAACCTAGTAACAGAGACGCTGGGCAGAGGGCTTGCACAAGGCTAATGTGACATTTAAGTTCTTTTGCAGATCTAAATGCGACTTAAGTGATGAACAGGTATGGCTCTGGCCATCTGGAGTAGCAGTGAATTTCACCCAGACTGAAAAGAAAAACCAAGAAGAAAATTATCTGAATTGGTTCTAATGTTTCACTCCTGTCAAGTGGAGATTAACTAATTGAGGACTTCTAGAGACTTCTGGGCAAAAGCTCATTCATTTCCAGAGCTCCAGATCTAGAAAACAAGAGTTACTCAAGTTTGAAACAAAGAACGCTCATCACATAAAGGTTTAAAGATGACAAGATACAATGGAATATAAAAATAAATGGAGAAATATCTATTGAAAACATAGAAACACTGCAAGTAGAATAATAAGCATATTTATTCCTGTATGTATTTTCCTCACAGAGTTTGCTTAAAATCCTTCTCGGGATTACTGATGTTAGTTTTTATGGTACCTAGCTTTTCATTTCATAAAAAACCCTACTGCATTAAGTAGCACTAAAAGAAATATTTTAGCCCTCTGGCAACTGGTGAATATTAACTACAGTAGGCAGATGAAGTTTCATCTGTGGTAAGCACAACTGTTTATAACTTATTGTCAGTTAATACCAGTAATACATGAAGCACAACTAACAAGGGAGAGGATGTACTACCATCCTTCTCTTACTTTTGTTTACTCATCACATATGTGAAACAGAGGCAATTGCCAAAATAATCTAATATTGGAAAAAGGTTAGGAGGAGACATATGATAAGAGCCTGTTAATATTTAAGTCAATATTTCAGACTTAATTATTCCATAAAAAGGACACCTCTCTGACCAATGATACACTGGTGAATTTAGATTCAAAGCCAAAAAAATTTTGTTTTGAAGATCAAGTGTCAAATATTTATTACCTGAACAATATTCTTTTTACAGCCCCATATAGTTAACCAACCCATACAATTCCTACACATGCATGCGGTACGCCAAGACATTCAACACAAAACCATTCAGATTGAATCTGTAACAATGTATCCCTGCCAATATTAATTAGCCTTCTAAGAAGAATAATTTCCTTTAGATATTTTTTTGAGATTTCTTTTTTGTTCTGTGGTATTTTTTTTTTTTTAATATCATGCCATCTGCAGACATTTCTTAAAAACACTGGAGAAAGGCAATTCAGGGAATGTTCCAGATAAGCAAAAAAAGACAACCCACTGTGCTTTTCATAGCTTGGTAATTTTTACAGTCTTTCACCTTGGTGATTCTTCTTTTTAAAACCAGTGTATTAAAAGGCTTCAATTTTGATTGTTTGGTGGATGCATAAGATAAAGCAAGATAACGCAAACTTTACAGATTCAGCTCTGAAGACTCACTGCATATTAGGAGAGGTTAGGAGAAAAAAAAACCTCAGGTTTAAAGTGTTACCACTACTCACTGAGCATAAGCCACAAGAGAGACAAGCTTGCAACAACTTAGTTGCATGGACCAAACAAGTTTCTACTTGCTTGGTACTATGAAGGAAGATGAAAGTTAAAAATGGGACAAAAGCCTTTTATGCCCTGAGATGAGCCTTCAATTCATGAACCTAGGAGAAAATATTAATTTAGATCACACTGTAAATTTAGATCACACACAAAATTAATTAATTTAGATCACACTGTAAAGCAGTTGTCAAAATATATGTTCTATCCTTGATTTTAACCAGTAGCTTGTTAGCTGAACCACTATCCACGACCATGCACTGTACTAATATATGCAGTTTCTCTTCTTGTCTCTACCTCTCCTTACTCCTTAATTTTCTTTATGGATTTATAAAGAGTTGCTTGTTATTATATGCAGCTACAACATGCTCTTTAAGAGAACACTGGACAAGCTGTTAGCTCTATTAACTTAATAATAGATTTCTAAGTGTGATTTCCAATTAATTTCACTTTCATCATTCCATGAGAAGCCAAAATTACAGTGTGCCATATGGTGCTTCATAAATAACAATTAAAAGTTATTTTCTAATCTTTAAAAATCTAAAAAAACCCCATAAAAATACATATGGTTACAATGACATGAAATAAATTAAGCTTTGGAATGTCTGCAGATGTCCAGGAAGCTCCAAACACTTCCTCAGCCTTTTCCCCATTCACACGTTTCTGGTCCATGCTAGCCCCTGGATGTTACAATTAATCACAGTCTTTGCGTCAAAGGTCATAATTAAGATCTTTCTTCTGAAACTGGAACGTCGTAACGACAGCTTGTATGAAGATCTGCGTAGCACAATTTGTGTTGTGATTTTAATACTCTTCATCTTTACCTACTGCATGGATTTACTTACAGTTTTGTTTCTACCCAGCCATAAGTCTCTGCAGAGCTCTGCCAGTCCGAGAAACCATGTCTGTGTGTCGGAGACTAGACTGGGGTCTGTAAACTCACTATAGGACCTTGTCATTTTTCAGCAAGTAAGAATTCACACCATCCAACACACGCATGCAACTGCAATTGAGAAATTCTGTTCCAGGTAAATGAAACTTAAGCCGCTGCACTAAATGATCCCCTAACAGCCACCTTCTTCCTTCCTGCCTTTTATTAAGCCTTATGCATGTGCTGATTGTAGAGCAATTAGATCTGGGAGTACTTGAAGCTAGATAAAATTTATGTCTCTTACTGTAAAACAGAACTAATGGGGTTACCTGCCTCACTGGACTATTCTGGAATAAAACATACATAAGAGGAGAAGTTTCCTTAGAAGCGCCTTGGATAACTGCTTTTACTACTGCCCACTACTAGAAGTCAAACTAATTTTATTGTCTGGCATGAGAACCCGGAGAAGCAGAGCATGCACTGGCCTTGGGTACCTGGAAAGTGATACGTCTAGTACAGCCCGATGTCAACACCTTCACTCATAATACAAACAATTCTTAGCATCTGTACATCTCCTGGGGATGACACTAACAAGGGCTTTTGCTAAACAAAAAGCACTTAGGCACCAATGGACTATTTTAAAGTCATGAGGGATTGTATCCCTTTCAAAATATACCTATCTTTAAATCTGCAGAATTCTTACATTCAAAAATACTGTATACCATAGTCTGTCAGTTCTCAAGAGTGTGATTTTGTCAAATTCATCTTTTGTGGGAAGATATTTTGAGGCTATACTGAAGATAAGCCAAAGAGAAGAAAATTGAACATCCTTTCAAATTCATATTCACAGGAATATTTTTTTCTCCCTAACTTCTATACAGACACACAAATACGCAGATCTACCAGCATAAAGATTTCATTAATCTAAAAACTTAAAATAGTACGTGCAGGCTTTCAATTACAGAACATAAAAATTACGGTGAGTGAAGGGACAAAAGAGGGGGGAAAATTGTGCTCTCTTGTGATTTTTGTTAAAAAAAGAGCTCAATTTGGCTACTGTTGGCACAAATAAATACAGAAATATTCAACTAAGTGCCGGGCCTGTAACCACAGTTAGTCCTAAAAGCACTTAGCAAGAAGGATACATGCCCAAGAGCTTCACAGGTCTGACTATCAAGAAACATATTACAAAATAATATACATATGTGTACACACACATATTTATAAGCACCTTAAAAATGTAGTTATTAAAAGATAACAGAATGCTCAATAACATTGCTTCCCAATATAATGATCTTTTCCCAAAATCTACACTTCCACAACATAAGACAAGTAAGTGAGTCTAACACATCTCACCAACCTCCATCAAGCCAGACAGTTACTCCTATACCTTACTGCTCAGGCATTAAGGGGCAATGTCAAATCTATACAGACGACTAGACAGTACACAGTGTATGAAACGGGGTGTTCCTTCTGTAAAAAGCTTCTCTGTTATTAAGCGAAGTATGGATCTTCCTGTTACTATGAATACCTGAAATTCTCTATTAAAAGTCAATCTGGTTTAAATCACCAATCTTGTAGGTACATTGCTGAAGAAGAACATACAAGAAAGCAAGCTCTGGCACTGGGATCTTTCTTCCTGGAAAGATAGATATATATAGATATAGATAGATATAGATATATATATAGCAGTTGGCACAATCAAAGCGTACATTCGCATCAGGTGGTGAGTCAACTCATGCAGTCCACTGCTTGCATTTTCTTTCCTTGGTATTCCATTGGGCATTTCATGCTGGCATTTGCTTTCAATTTTCAAGAACCTGCAACATGGTCTACATGACACAATCTAAGTTAGGACATGACACACAGTAGAAAACTTTTGGCAGCAACCTGGGTGCAAAACAGGTCTCCACAGATGCCTCCTCGTAAGAAAAGAGCTACAATGATTTAGCAGGATACTACACTACCTCGAAGATAGTGGTAACCATTTGACCATTTTGACTTTCAGAATTGCTTTTAAAAGTTCTCTGGGTATTTAAATGTAGCTACCATATTTTGCTAGAGAAAACAGATGAAGTCTAAATGAACACAACAATTTCCTAAGTAACCCCACATAAGTGCTCATTTTCAGCAATTAACAGGGGATAGATTCAAGTATTTCCTGAAGATCTTTTAAGAGGCCTCTAACTAGCTGATTAAGGCTATGCAAAGAAACAACTGTGTTTCACATTTCAAATTTTACCTATCCCAATAAATTCATAGGGAAGAGTGCATCCGACAAGGTAATTTTAAGACTTGAACTTATGATCTGATTCACCCTGGATACACACCTTTGCACTTTTCTCATAAGAGTCGTACTATAATAAGTTATAATCTATAATAATCTGGCTGGGGACAGAGGGAAAAGAATTCAAATTCTGTGTTGTCTGCTTACAGTGCAAAGCTGGAATCAGTAACACTCTTTTTGGTTGTTACTACCCCAGTGGTTGACTTTTAACAATTCCACAGTAAAAATAAAAAACAGCTATACCTTAAAAAAAAACCCCAAATGTTAACTAATATGAGGATAAAGGTTACTCTTTGTATATTAGTGATTTTATAAACCTCAAAGTTTTAACTCCCAATAAATACTGAAAAACAGCATTTTATCTGCTAAATTACTGACAAAACACTGCTACTAAAATCCTATGTCTTGGTGTAGAGTCATTTGGCCCAAAGTGACATTTCTAAGAGCAATCATTGATTTCATTTAACTTAAGGATATAAAAGTAATTATCAATCATACTCATCGTTTTCCAATTTCTTCCCCCAAGAAACATTATCTCTAGTATATGTCCTAAACAAACCCACATGAATCTAAGCCATTCCTTTTTTTTTTCCCCATCACTTTCTTTTTTAACACAATCTATTTTTTTCTTCTTTGCATACACAATTTCCTATTGTTTCAGATGGGAAGACTGTTTTTCAAATTTGTCGCAAACATAGCTGTTCTGATATCAATAGATTTTTCTTCAAAGTAAATCAGATGCACAGCCTCTGGACTAGAGTTTTAAAGCCAAACATATTGGATACATGAGAAATGAAATCAGATAACAGCCACAATAATTTTCTTTCACTTTATTACCACAGATCCAAAACTGAACATCTACAATCATGTCTTTTCTTTCAATTGATTAACACCAAACTGCTTTTCTGACACTACCTCAGATGACTCTTGCAGAACCAGTCTGCATTTGCTAAAGGAATTTTTAAGCAGCGGCAACTAAGCTGCTACACACTTGCAGCCTGCAGCAAAATTGAAATACCAACAATTTCCTGGGTTTTCAGCATAAGGAACATTATTAGAAGACAAACAGATTTAAACAAAACCCTAGTATGTCACAAAACAACAGCCTGTGGAAAGTGAAATGTTCCACCCTTCCAGGGAGCCTGTACAGTATCCTAAAAGGCCAAACCAGAAGACAGAACAAAGCATAAAGGTCCACCACCCCCAGGACAAAGCACTGTCAATGTACTTGTAACCTAGGAAAGCTGCAGAGGGACAAGGGACCTGACAGCAAGAGAAGAGTATCAGTGATGAGCCTGAACCATCTTGTGAAACAAAATAATTTCCCCTAGGAGTGGGTTGTTTCATATCTCCGTACAGCGCAGCTCTTGAGAAAAGCTTCAGCCAGCAGTGCAGAAAAGGTGTTGATAGACAGAACAAGACATCCGAGGCTCTGACCTTGGCCACCTAGATTGGTCACGTGTGCTCCATGCAATAAACTTTTCATAAAGCTCTCAACTGTCCTAGCCTAATGAAAGAAGAAACAGGACAACAAATAAAATTGAAAATTAAGAGTGGATTACTTTCAGCAGAGAGCTGAAACTTCTGCTCTCCTGTCCCAAGTAGTGAAGCGATAAAGTACCACAATGCCACTTCCGTGACATCGCCGACTGAGCGGGTAGAGTTGGCAGTTTTCTGTCGACACCTCCCAGGAACTGTCCTGTTACACAATCAACTAAGCAAAGAGACAAAGAAAGAAAACACTTGTAAATGAGCACAGTTAGAAAATCAGGCACATTTCACTACTACCATTTTTGTACGTGGCTTCTTCATTACTCACCTAACTCAGAACACTATGTCATCAGAAGTTAAATCTTAACTTCACAATAAACAAGCTGCAAGTAGTTTGAAGTGGCTCAAAATCTACATAGATTAAACACACAGCCAGATTTTTATTGGTTATGTAATATTGACATCAGCCTTGCAAAGCTATTAAGCACCCAAATTTAAGGTTCTGAAAGTCAGTGCATTAGCTTTCAAAGCGTTCCTTGGACACATCTGACCTGAAGGAGGAGGTCTTGGAGCTTCTCAGTGCTTGAGGAAGTCTTGATCAAAAAAAATCACAGGCCTAGACTTTAAAAATCACTAGTCATTTGTGACAATCATTTGGAAGCACTTCCTAAAGGTTCTGTTTTTCAAATGCTACAGTGCAGAGTACCCTTTCCCTGAAAACACCAGACTCTCCAAAATATCCCAAGAGCTGCCAGCTACAATTGCTGTTTTTGAAACTTCAGACCATCTGTATTTGAAATGAGCATTCTGTAGTTATTTGCATCTCTACCATGCCAAGACACGCCAAAGTACAGAGTCCCAAATGTAAATGCATTCTGCCTGCACGGGTAAAGACCCAAACATACTGATACAAAACATATATACAAAAATATTTTCCTGCAACAATGCACCTCGAGTCAGAAGCAGCCTGTTTATTTTTTATACTTATAGTATACACTGAATTACATTTAGTATGTTTACAAAAGTGATGCCTACACAACAATTCTCTCCAAAAAGTGGAAATGCATTAAAGTGAAACACTTTTGTAGTCATTTTCAACTTTTTACATTTATGAAGAAGATAACGAATACACTTCATAAAAGGTCTTCCAAGTTGTTTTTAAGTTTGGGGTATTTTTTTGTTTGTGTGTTTCAAAGAAAGTTTTCAACTCTTGCCTACACTGTAATCTCCTCCTCTTGTAAATACAAGCCTATAAGAATAAATCACGTTTCATTTATTAAAAGTAAAAATATGATTCAATGCAAAGCAGAAAAGCCAATCTCCATAAAATTTCCCTCCACAGTGACTGAAATTAGTTTTTATATGCAGACTCAAATACATATGCTGCAAGTCATTTAAGGAAGAATAGAAGTACTCTAACTGTACACGGGACTGAATATTTTTTTTTTGCACTACATAACGTGCTTAAAAAAAACCCTGATAGTTTTGTCCAGTTCTAGACAAGTAAAATCAATGACAATTCTTTAAAACGTAAATATTCTGTAATGTGGAACCTGACACAGGCAACCTGAGAACTGTTGTCTATATTAGCACCAAAGAGCTCCGCAAAATTAATATAAAGTAGTATTTTTTTTACTTTTATATTCAGGTCACTTTTACTCCCATCATTGTTGATTCAGAGGGAAAAAAAAAATACCCTTGATTCTTCTGTAAATGTATTCTGCTTGGAAAAGTGCCTGTATGAAGCACACCAGGGAACAGGAGTGCAAGCAGCCTATATCACCTTGCCCTTTGTTTAGATTGTCAGTTTTTCCTTTTGATCTTTCTTTGGAGTTGAAGAATCAAAAATTGATTTTCCCAGTTGAACTAAAGTAGAAAAAGGACAATGTTTTATTTAAGATCCTTCACTCCCGCACATAAGCCTATTTCTTTCTTTATAGACAAAAGAAACTGTCTTTTTGTTCTTTTAAAAAAGTATTTGCGAGGAATGCTCTCAGTGTACTTACTGTAGTTTCATAACAAGGGGGGGGGTGTTTAAAAATCCCAAATACTGGCCTTCTGCAGAGGAGCAGACACACCTGATGAACCTTCTAGATTTACAGCCATACTTGTTCGGTGTTTGTGTAAACCTATGCTACTAGCAATGTTACACTCAAAACCTTGTTCATGGGAAAGAGAAGCTTTGTAAGCACAGCTTACACATTTAGATACATATAAAACCAAGACTATATTGTAAGTATAACCATAATCTTAATCTCATAAAAATAGTTTTTATTTCAGATTTCCTTGTTATAGAACAAAGAAGAATACCTATATGTGAAAAGATTTCCAATAATAATGCAGTTAAAATTGTCATACAACTATTTCCTAATTTCTACCACTTTTCCTGCTGTTATGCTCATCCTTCCAGTGCTCTTCTGAGTCCTAAGACTGACAGTTTCATTCTGGTCTAGGGCTGTTAGTCACCACCTGGAGTCCTTTGTTGCGAGCAATACGATGCTCATTTTAATGGTTTCTTCTTCCTCACTCTAGGATCCACACACCTTCAAAATCTGTGGCCCATGGTCACTTGAATTTACTATATACACTGCCTTTTACAGATATGAGATACCAGTTCTTTGTTCTCCTAGTTAATGCTAGAAATGTTTTATCCTGCTCATGGTCTGCATTTCTTTAACTGACCATCAGTGAGTTATTCACAGCTGTGGGACCGCCGGCACCAAGCCTGTGCTCTGTGTCTCATCACCCCATACCTGAACTCTGCTACACCACACCCCACGTCTCCACTTCTCAAAGCCCCTTATGATACCAGGTCTGTATTTCTCTATAGTGCAACCATTATATTAGTTGTAAACCCACAGTGGCATCGTAGAAGGACAAACAAAAGTAAACCAAATTATCCACAGATACCTGGTGAATTAGACAAAATGCTGTTACAGCTAAACCAAGTAAATCAAAGTTGCAAGCAGGTCAAGAGAAGTTCAGAGAAGTCTGACAAGCCTCAGTCCTGAGGATCTGCAAACTCTACAAAGCTTATGGCCTGTTGCTGGCAGTAACAATACCATATTACAGGGCTACACACTCAGTGAGAAGCACAAGAAAGTAGAAAAGCTCCTGATTTTACTCACTGTTACACAGCACTAATAAAATGCAGGTGAAACAACAGAACAGCTGTGCAAATCTCAGATGCTATGAGATTTGCCCATGTCTCACCGAAGGCTAAAGATATACTACCTTTTAAGAACAATCTTGAGTCACCAGAGAAAGCCATGACTTCTAGACCAAAATAAATTATACACCATTTCATGCTTTCACAGAATTCTTAAAGATAAACTTTATTACTTAAAGGTTTTGAAGTTTCGCCATGCTCACCATGCCATCAGGTGATCTTTCACCGTGTGATAATGACATCTATCATCTTATTTGAATACAACAGGTAATCATCAAATGAGAAATACTGTGTGCTCTATTAGGCTAATTATTATTAAATACACATTTTGACCCACTGTGTGACCAAAATTATTGAATTTAATAATTAATTTCTTCCATTGTGGTAACAGCTTTCATTTCAGAATGAAGTGTTGGTATTGGCAGAAACAAAAAATTTCCTAATACCTACAGGTATTATCGGTACTCATGGACTGCAGACTTCCTGCATTATCTGCATAAATTCTTATTAAGTCCTTGAAGAAAGCTGAGCTTACAAACTGCTGAGTTGCTCTTGGACCCCACAGGAAAGCTGAGGGCAAATGCCCACAAGAACCTCCTGGCCACTGCAGGCTTTCCAGTGCTTCCCTTGACTGCTCCAGTCTTTCTCATCTCTCTTTTTCTGTGAGCTTGGAAAGACTTACACAGCTTTGGCCACGCATTTCATTTGAATAAATTCAGCACTTGTCGCATAGGATTTTATTCCAAACAGTTTACTGGATAGCATACCAAATTCTGAGTATGGCTGAATAGTCTGTAGTGAGGCCAACCACCAAGAAGTTTAAATCCAAGGAATACAAACTGTGAATCCCCTTAAGATACATGATTACCTTTTGCAAAGAGGATGATACATAAGACAACCAAATTCTGGTATTGAATAAGACACTTTTTAGTTGGTTAAAAGAAAGACAGAGCACTACATACACTAGGCACATGCAGAGGTCTCAGTTATTAGTAGTGCTGATTATTTAGAAGCTTTCATGCCTTCCCATGTAGACCTTTCCTAGTCCTTTGAGGGAATACAAACATCCAACTCACCAGTTCTAACTGCTTAGCATTTATATCTCAAGCAGCAATCACCACCTTAGCAGCAAAGATATAACTACATACATTACAGTTACGACTTCATGTTTTTCAGGTTTCATAACATTAAATTAGCTTAGAAAAATGAATGTAAAAGCAACAGAGAGGCATTAGTTTTTGGTTTGGCAGTCAGCATTTACACAGAAAGATGCACCTCAACATGATGTTGAAACCAGCAGAGCTGTTTCATTTAGGCTTACTGCAAGATGAGCTCTGTGGGGACTTTGCAGGTAGGTATTATGGTTGGAACTTGAATTCTACATATTGTAATGAAATTGCACAGACTAAATACCACAATGAGTGAGCAGTCATATCAGCTTGTGGAATTTGCAGCTTTCTCAATTACTTACACATAAAGGGAATTTTTCTGGGTAAAAACATAAAACTGGAATAAGCAGCAACTGTTTTGCAAGGAAACGTGCAGCTGATTTAAGTGTTTTGAACCTGTGTTGAACCTATAAAGGGACTGACATAACAGGTGAGCAAGTACATCTTAAATGTTCCCATTCTTTATGCACAGTGCCATTCAGCAACTTCTCAGCTTCAGATGAGCAGGGCTGCAAATCAAATCTGTGTTGAACTTGTCAGCAGCAGACGATCGTATCTGTACACCAGCTTTATAGCCATGGTCCAGCTGAGAGTTCACAGGTTCAGCTAGTCTGCTATTTAAATGACAAATATGTGACCTAAGCACCATCCCAATGGCCCCTCCTATGAATTCTCAAAAACAGATGCTCCCTCTGACATCCTGACAACTGTTAAGAACTGGTTAATATTTCATTAACTTGAGGTCAGCGAGCTGCTTTACCACATAAGAAAACCCACTTCTCAAGCCCTGTGCTTGAGTCACTTAATCGTGGCTGCCTGGTTTACAAATTAGAAGAGGCAACCGCTGAAAAGAATGCTAAGTAGATTATTACTTTTCTCTATGCTGCAGAAAATAGTTCCAGATTTTATGGAAGTGTCAGGTATAGAATAGGGCAATTTTTCTTTAGAAGGCAAAGTTTTTGCATGATGTTTTGTTCATGCTTCTGCCATCTCTTCCACTCCAACCTTCTCACTCTGAGGTGAAGTTCAGAACTTATATTTGAGACAGTATAAATTATATCTGTGTAAATAATGGTCACAGTTAACTCACAGAAAGTTTCTTGTGGTATAGTTTACCTAATAAGATGCAAAAGAAGAGGGATCTAAATAGTTAAAACAATTCATAGAGAGACAAGAGAACATATAATTAACATTACCCTACCTGCTGTTAACTGCACTAATTGCATTCCTTTCTGCAAAACTGACAAGTATCACATCATACAGACAACTTCAGGGATAGGCAACTCAAATTAAATTACCTCTGAACCTTAGTCCTTAAAAATCTCTCTAGTATTTGACTGGTTTACCTCCTTACTTCATCAGCCTAGAGTTTTCTGAAGGAATGCTTACTACAATCTGTGGAAGTGTGTACATATCACTATTTACAGGATACTAAATGTAAAAAATTCAATGTAAAAACCAGCCATAAATCGGAAGATATAACATCAAAACTGTGAAAACAGACACAAAGCTGAATAAACTCAAAAGACGCAGGAATCTCATTTTGGAAACAGACAACATGAAATACGAAAAGACATTAATTTTTTCATCTCAAAATTGTAAAATAACTTTTCAGTACGAAAGCATCTTTAAGCACCTAACTTAGTTATTTCTTTGATCCACAAGAAGCTAAGTAAATACCATCTGCATATGCACTTTATGGCATGAGACATAAGCCTGTATTTATAGAGGGGAAATTTTTTATAAGAATAGTTTTTTCTAGGATAGTTAAATTTGCAGTAATCAGCCTCAAGTCTCTCTTGTTCCACTTTTATCCCAATATATACAAAACAAAAACTATATTATACTGGAGGTAAGATGTGGAAAAGAATAAAATGATAGTAAGAAAAAAAAGAATAAAATAAAAATAAGAAGATCAACCACACCGAACACTTAATGAGCTAAAACAAAAACGTGGGTAAAACCTGTGGTAACAAGAACAAGAGAGGGTGTCAGACATGCAGGCACAGTATCAGCATTATTATGACAATAATCTTCAGTGGAGCACAATACTCACATACACTAAGATTAGGAAAGCTACTACTAAAATGCACATACCTGGAGGAATAGAGGGATAAGACTTGGCAGGGAGTAGAGGGAAGCACAGTGCAGTAATGGTGAACCTTCCCCGTGACTTCATACTGTTAACTCTTTAGACAGTAACCTTCTCATGGTTGCCTTTCTTTCCTCTTTCTGCAAAAATCCTGGGGCTGTTCTTAAGCATTTATAACAATAAATATATTTAAGATTTATAGACTGAAGTTTGGCCCTATTTATCTCACTCAGGTGAGCAGTCCAACTAAGCCTGGGGAGGTGCAAGAAAAATGTTCTCCTCCACAATGACACAAGAAACAATAGCTAACTGCAGGGCAGGGTAGAGTATACCACATATGGGTAAAACTGTCAACTTCAGATTTTTCTTAACAAAACAAAAATCAGTTCAAATAAGAGCATACCTAACTTCTGGAACTAACCTGGACATGATTCTCACTAGATGTTTTTTGTGATGACATTCTCATGGGTTAGAGCCTCATTTAAAATACACTGTGACGCAGGAAGTTAGATAATATCTCCCAATCGAATCCAGCAGAGTTACAAAGACACATTTCACATTCATAAGTGTGTTGAAATATTTTACTTTTCTTAAACTGCAAATATTTGAAGAAATGTAGACAAACATATTTTAAATTCAAAGCACTTTCTCAAATATCAAGTAGCAGATTAACAAAATGTCAGAACATCCTCGGCTTCATAAACTGCTCTACCATTTTAGGTAGAGATTATGTACCAAAAAAAATAATAGTCATAGCCTCTTATGATCATACTTCTCAACTGCTTGATGTATTCAGAATATCATCTTGTAAATTGCTCCTATCTTTAAAGATAAAACAAGCTTTTGCAAGTCATACTAACCTTTGCAAAATACCAGTTAAGATTACTTCATAGAGAGGAGGAGGCTGGGGGAGGAAAAGAGGGGAAGGGAATCACTGTATGGAGGCTGTACGTTGTGCGTTCCCTGAGCTTTGCGCAAGTTGAAAAGCCAGCAGAGAGAGAAGATTTCTGACGTGGTTCAAAATCATGTGCTTTTGTAGCAAATGTACAAGCTAATATCCTTACACATCAATCACAGCCCATCCTAAACCACCACCTATTCCATAAAGACAAAAGGTATAACAAATTTAACAGAAACAGTTGCCAGATTTTTTTTAAAAAAGTAACTTCCTCAACTGAATTACATGCGGCAAGTGGTTACCCAACAACAGTACCCTCCTGCTGTACCCCGCGTCACCTGGGGGACACTAGTGGAGATCAGGGACATTATGATGGTTTCAAAGCAGGGCAATAACCAGAACTGTTGTCTTAAACACTCCACAAAAGAAACAGTAAAAGATGGAGCAATAATTCAGAATGCAGTTAAAGAAAAGCACTTGAGTAAGAGCTGTTGTTTCAGCATGTTTAACTATTAATTTGAAGGAACTTACCACTACTCAAAACTTCAGTGTTCGTAAAGTTTCCCAGTTTTACTCTCTCTAAATCTAGCCCGGTTCCTCCTGTTCTTTACCATGCCAATCATCTGAGGCCTGTCTACAGAATAAAAGGGCTCTCCATACATCTAGGAGCAATGAGGGAGTAACCAGAGCGAATGTCATATCTGCCCCGCTTTGCAGATGAAGCTGCAGCCTCAAATAAAATCAGTTTCAAGGATAAAACAGTTCACGGTATGGAGGAGGGAACAGATTATGTATTTCTTTGAAGAAATTACTAACAAACTACTGACCACATGAAAGTTTTGCTAGTAAGGACCTAACAGACACGACAAGAAAGGGGCTAATTATAAACTACCCTTGCCTCTAGACTGCCATCACTCTGCTTTTAGATTTTCTCCTAATTCAATTCAACATGATTTTGCTACTAGTACTCCCATTAAAAAGTTTAAAATAAAACCCCTCATGCCACATTTTTCAGACGTAAATGTCAATTACGTTTCTGACACCCTTATACAAGGGATTACGCACCGACAGGCTGACGACATGCACTACGTAGTGCAGACCCGTCAATCTCAGCAGCTTTGTCATCTCATTTCAAGTTTCTAACTAATAAACACTATTTCAAAATTAATACCTAAAACATGTCTCCTGCTGAGAGTTTATACCATGCAAAGAAAAGAAGTGTGACTCTTCTGATCATAGTCACCCCACAGATCACACCACCGATGCAGCCGTAGTAATGAGGCCCAGGGAGGAAAAACTACAGACTGCCAGCTGGGAATCTGACCTTTTCTGTCACCAGTTAAACCCACAATATTTGCAGTATTTGTTACCAAAACTGTGATAAGCTATACTAACTATAAACACATAGATTTCTTTTAAATAAACAAACACATTCACAGGAAATAAAAGAAGAATTCTCAAGTGACAGGGACTCGTGGCTTCTGGACAATAACCGTTATTTTGTACCTTGTCCCATATAGTTTGTTAAAATACAAGTGCCAGCTAAATGATTGTTCAAACAAGCTGGTATTTCTTTCAACAGTGCTGTAGTTTATATCAAATGAAAAATTTGGATTCAGTTCTGCCTTAAAACACATGCAGTCAGTGATGGTAGAATCCTAAAAAAACAGCACAAATCATTTCTTTTCCATCAGGAACGGACCTTCCAGAAGAGGATGCCCCACGGTATTCAGATAAACACAGCTGCTATTAATAGAGGTGATTCAGGGAAAAAAACCCAAACTATTTAGTGTCACAGGTAGATTTCTACAACACGGTGTTACAAATTAAAACCAAAGAAAACGCTTTATCACATACATTCCAACGCAAGCCAGAGTAACAAACCAGGGAAAAAAAGAAATTCAGTTTCAGTAATCGGACCCCAAATATTTAGATGCAGATGGGCATCTAGAGAGCATAGAAGGTGTGATTTCTCTCCTTTGCACAGCTGCTAGGACTGCAGAGAAAACAATGTTTAGTGTTTCATACCTTATACATAAAGTGCATCTAATGGTTCCAATTTTATGCATAAAAAATGAAAATTTCATGCAGCTGCTTCTCAATTACACATCTGGTTATTGTTCTGCAGCTGCAAAACTACCTTGAAGAGCTATAAAATATGGTGTGACAAGTCTGGAATAAATACCAGCAGTCATCTCGTGCCTCCCTTGTAAAACGTTGCATTTTTTACCACCTGCTAAAATTCCAGAATCAAGAGCTATGGCTTCTGTCACCTCCTCCTTTTATAAACAAAAAATCCACTAATATATTTAACACAACTGAAATTTGTAAATGACCACCTTCTATAGCACACATTAAGTACAAAATCCAGCATCCCATTTCTAGAATATTTTTTACTTTGTGTTGTTCCTTCCAAGTAGCTATTTCAGTAATTTGATCAGAAATCCAACACAGAGAAAAATAAGTCAGCACAACATTAGTGTCAAACATCTGAAATGAGATTTTGATTTGTTAGCCCCCTAGCCATTACTCATATTACTATAAATCTATTGAATATGAAGACATTTTGTGATGAAGAATGGTTCTAAAATACCCAACTATTGTAAGTAGTCTCAAGCTTGCTTTTACTGACGCATACTCCGCATGTAGTTTTCTAACAAAGAGAACAGATAAGAAAAACAAAACAGATTTGTTTTTCATAAAAATGCATTTGAAATTAACTATTTCTGTAATTCCTCCTGAGACAGAGGGTCCTTCGAAGAATTTCCATATCTAAAATATTTGAAAAGCCACAATTTGTAATTTAACTTGAAACAGAAAGGCTCAACTTGAAACAACACAATACCCAGGGGTAAGCTTTCACAAAAATCTTTTATTAATTTTGCTTCAAAAAGAATAAAACTCAAAATCACAGTTAGGCAAGCTGGAAGCTTTTCTGCCATTTCTGGCACACAGGATGCAACACATGTGGCCATTACCAACAAATGCATGCGCTCTTAAGACAGCTGCCTGTTTTTCACACAGGTGCCAAGGGCTTATGTAGAAAAACGATGCTAAGCTGAAGAGGAGGAACAAGGCAGGCAGTAAAGCTGAGCGAGAGACCCCTTGCAGGGGTCACCAAGGATAATGCACCGCTAAAATACTGCCGTGCTTAACGTTTTGCCACTTCTCAGCAGCCTCTGTGAAATAAAGTTTCTTAGCACGAAACCCAGAGGAAGGAGGGGAGGGAGAGAGAACCACTCAGACGAAACACACGCACAAAGAGGAGAAAGTGGGAGTATTTTAGGGCTCATGTCCAGGGAGAAAGGTCCTGCTACACAGCAGCGTGAACAGCCATTGTGTATGAAATCCTTAAATGGAAACCCTAATTCCACTTAATTGTGCCTTTGTACGATTTAGCTTCCAAGACAGATTAAGTTAAAGCACCTAAAAGCAATCTGAAAGCAAATGAAGAATGTCCATAGAAAGAACCACTATCGAATCAGTACTATACTCCAGCTTTGCGCTATAGCTCTATCACAGCAAATTCACCACAACTTTCTAACAAAATCCTTAGTAAAGCAGGTTTCAGGGAATACAACCCTTTAACACCTTTCCTAACTCCTCTGATGTTCCATGCCTGATTTTTTCATCCAGTAGATGGGGTAAAGAAATTGGATTACTGCCATATTTATTAAGCCTCCCACAAAAAATTACTTTAAATAACAGTAACATGCAAGGCATTGCCTTCATAACTTCTACTCTAGTTTATTATTTTCATTCTTTTCAGACATGAGTGAGGTTTTGTTTAAATTGTTGGCACAACAATTAATTTTGGAAATTTTTTCAAAAAATCAAGCCATTTCAAAGTGGACAAATATAGAAAAAAAAAGTATTATTTGAGCTGTTAGCAATCATTATTTGTTTTCTGATCACACAGAGAAACATTAATTTCTATGACCGCTATGTCAAGTAAATGGTGGCCTGAACAAAGCACTTCAGCAAGCAAAAAACCCAGTATGCACACAAACATACAGTGGCTTTTAGCAGTACACAACTGCTAAATATTTGTTGTAAGTAGGATAAGATACAACTGACTGTTTAGCACAACAAAGGAAGAGGCTTTTCTCATTCAGGACTCATAAGGTGGAAGATGGCATTAGGAAGAAATAAGAGAAAATGGATACAATGAGGAAAGGGCTCTAAGAATAGGAAATTGGACAAGCGACAGAAAGAGATTAAAACCACAGACTATGGCAAATTTTATGGAGCTTTGAACTGGATATATTCAAGACATGCCTATGAAGACTGGGAGTGAGTATTAAAAAGATATTTCCTATTATTAAGAAGTCACAGGAAAATGCAGATTCTGTCTAGTCTTAGATTTCACCACTCAGACAAGGCAAAATCCATTAACTGAAAACCTGCTAAATGGAATAGAGAAATGCTCATGCTCAATAGTGCTGAACGTGGTCCAAAGGCAGCTCATCCACCACTAGTTTTCTATTAAATTTAAAAGGTTGTTTTCTAAATACTTACCCATTTGAGAATAGAATCATATTAGTCAATAACTTATAGCATTATTTTGCCTGAAAGCATAGTTTCAGAAAGCCATAATTTAAGTCCAAAGAACTTTAATAAAAGCTGACAGAGAAAATATGAGGACTTATGGGAGAGCTGTTCCTTAACAACGAGCAAGTTCACTGCATACAGCTCCATGGAACGCTATTTCAGCAACATGTGATTTTTCAACATATGCAGAGAAGCATAATCCAAGGGGCTCTAAAAAATAGCTAGTTATAATCACTAAGTACATCGGGGTTTTGGGAGAAATAACTCATTATGCACAGGTGAAAAATTGTTACTACACAGTGAACCACACAATGGAAAGAAACATGAAAATCACAAAAATGTTGAAGGAGGCAATTCCTCTCCTACCTATGCTGGCAGAGAGAAGAAGAAAGGGAATTAAATCATGTAAGCAAGGTACATGATGCCAGTAAAAAAAGATCAGCTAAGTGGCCAACAAACTCAAGGACTGAAGAGTAAATTAAGTTACTTAAAGGTAACAACAGAGGGCTGGTCTGTATAGGATATTCATAGAAAAGCTCTTCCTGGTATAACAAAAAAGAACCTAAATTCACATTTCAAACACCCTCAGAAACACCAGGTTCAAGTACTTTCATTTTTCCTAGCATAAAAGCTTAGGTTAAATGGAGACAGCATTATTGCCAACAATTTCGTCATAATCTATACAAAAAAGGACATTACCAAGCTAAAAATCAATTTTTTTATCCCTTCTGAACATACATTGCTTTCAAGTGGTTTTCACAACTTGTATTGCAGAGATGAACTTTCAGATAAGGGAACTAAAGCAGCATCTAAAAGTGCAGCCTTCCATCTAAATTAAACATAGCTGAAGGAAAAAACCCAGCAGGCCGAGATAGGAAAGAGACGGGTGTTCACATGACTGAGAAGTCTTTCAATACTCTAAAAAAAATGGTGAATAATAGGTGACAGGTAAATGACCTCATGGAAAGAGGCTTCAATAAACCTCTTCTGTTCTTTATAAAATACATGTTTACCTCTCCAGCCTGATATAAAAAGCATGCCTTTAGTCCAGAGACAAATTTTATGAGTTCCCTCATGCATAAAGCAATAGAAATACGATATGCAGACACTATATTTTGTTATACATTTTTTTTAAAGAAGAGCGAATAAAAGCCTTGCACTCAATTCAATTGCATTTCTCTGTGATAGAGTGTGAACACTGCACCTGACTGATTCCTAAATGTAATGAAACACTTTAAGTGGCAATGGGAAGCACTCTATTGCTTTTGTTAAAAATCAGAAAAAGAAATGCATGCCAAGCTTCCAGCATCCATTTAGGATTGTCAGCATTTTCAACCACCTCTGTAAGTTCTCTCCCGATTCAAAGAGCCAATTGACAGCACACAGTAACACCCTCCAGCATAATTATAATCCCTCTCAGCTTTGTCCACCTACTAGTTTAAAACGATGGTTCCCTTAACAACTTCTCCAGCAGGCAGAACATAAAGAACAGTGCACGAGCTGAAGCAGACTCAAGGGCCTCTGGCTGAGAAGGCTACAGAAAATGATGCACCACACATCTGCCCAATACAAGCAACGAAAATGCGCACACCCCAATAGCGTGGGTGTATGTACAGATATATAAGTATTTTTTCCTTATATCAGTACTACAGAATGAGGAAAAGACATAGCAAGAAAGGAAATGCCTTCTTTGGATAAACAAGCCCTGCATTAAGTGAGAATCAGATCAGAAGACTGTGAGTTAATGCCGGAACACCCAGCTGATCTCACCTTTCAGACAAAAACTCAGATTCCAAACACTTCACTTTGTTCCGTTAAATAGCTGCACTAGAACTGTAACAACTTGTTTACAGGTTGTGTTTCTTCAGATGGCAGATCAAGCAATGCTGTACTGTCGCAGCAAAACTGCACAACATCTTTTTCTTTCTCTCCTGAAAACTTAGGCATTGTAACATGAAACAAAACTGTTTGTGACTGCATTTCTTGGTATTCTGTAAATATTGCCTCTCTACAAGAGTTACACCTGAAAATTGCTTAGCACAAAAAGGCAATGAATTCCTTGGGGCCTAATTCTGTATTCCTTATTGTGTACAACTTCTTTTGAAGTCAATATTGGTGATGTCATTTTAATTTTCTTCACATCTGCCATTCTTACCTTAGGAGAAAAAAACAACAATCCTTTAATTGCATTAAAAATTCCTTGTAGACTGCCTTTTGTGCTCTTGGTGAGTTTTGACAAATCTTTGAGAAAATTAATATTCAGTGTACTCAGCGTACATATTAATAAAAATAGAGACAGCAACAGAGGAAATGAGTAAACTAACAAAACTGCTGATACTGGGTAAAGGCAAACCCTTTTAAGAACACACACATTAACACCTTCCTGACAAGTGAAGACAGCAGCAAAAACACTCTCATTCCATCTCTTTCCATTGCATCAACAGGAAGTCCAACAATAGCAAAACTGGTGACCAGAGGCACTGTGGCAGTACCGACAGCTCCATCAGCCCTGTAGTATTTGGTGAATTGTAAAATTCACTAAATTGTGAAATAAATTTCTGACTACCACACTTTGTAAAGGCTTCCATGCCAGGAATTTCTGCCCCTTTATCTGTACCCCTTTATCACACGCACAGAGCCATGTGAGTGACAATGCTGTAAGATTATCAAGGAAAATAATTGTTTCTCCTGCATTCATGATGACAGGTCTATAGAAAGAACCTCCTTTCACAAGAAAAACACCGAACCTTTGACTTTCAAGTTTTGATAACTTTATTCTATTTTTATCTTAAAAATACGTTGGCAAGCATCCTTTCTTGTTTGCAGAAATGAAAGTTAAGGACAGCTGCAATGTGGCATACACTATCTAAAACAACAGATTTTTGAGCAGGACTTGGCAGGGGTGATTGGCCTCTCCTGTCACCATCTTCTACTGCAGAATGCCTGTCTATCAAGAACATCCCAAAGCTGCCTCCATTGGTTATTTTATTTTGGAATATTTTGTGCCTCCTGTAGACTGAAGTTTTTTGTTTTGCTCATAACTTACTTTGTGTGACTGCATATTCAGAAGACAGCAGTCCGTATCAAATTGTGCAGATAAACCTGAGTGACAGAGATACTACTAGTTTGAAAGATCATAAAGAAGATAAATCTGATGAAATCTTGGAACAAAAATAAACATAGTAGCAAAACTTGTGTTCTTGATGCTTAGTTTTCAAAGTGCATGTTAAAAGTACAAGGACAGCACACTATCAGAACGATTACGAGGATGATGTGTCATTTAGTGATAATTATCAACAATGTGTCAATCATTTCAACATGAAATAGCTTCCACACTATAAACCACTACTCTTTAATGCCCAGTAACGCAGTATGCTTGAATGCAATTATATAAAATGAAGAAAGGTAGCAGTGACTAACAATATTTTGAAGTGTTAACAAGCCAATCCAGTTAAAATACACACAATTTACCTGATAAATTTTGATTAGCAATTAATTTTTTATATTTTACATTTGATTATTTAAATTTTAACAGGTTTGGATTTTTTTTTTAAATAGACCAATATTTCTGTGATTTGCAGAGCAAGCAAGCTACAGAGGTTATTTAAAATAAAACTGGCATCATAAAACAGAAAAGGTTCACTGGCTGTCATGGAGTAATTTATTTTTCCAAATAGTTATAGGGATCAAGAATAGCAATAGTTATTGGATAGACCAATATATTTATGAGTTCAATCATGAAGAGAAGAGTTTAAGTGCTGTAAGATTCATGGAAAACCTTCAGTTAGCACTTCTTGATTTTCTCAGACATCTGGACTGAAGAAACTCTCCAAATCTATGAGCTTTGTGTCAGTATGTGTTTTCAGTTTGTGATGCCAAATGACCGTAACAGTAGCATTTAATATTTTTGTTTCAAATGTATTTTCAAGTATATGGTTGACATAAGAAGGTTTTGATTATTGAAAACTGTATCACCTTAATAAAGTTATAGAGATTTAGTGAGCCATTATGCTAATCCCATTCAGCTACTTGAGGTCTGATGAGATCTTTGATATGAGTAAGTTGTGTTAATTTACCTTCCAGTGTGCAAAACCAAAATGCATTTAACTAAGTGGCTTGTGCATTATGTAAAACATAAACAAAAAAAACTTCCTGTTTCTACACAATTAGATTACAATAATGTCTGTCCTCCGGCATTTTGATGTATGATACATTAAAAAAAGCTAAATGAAAAGAGGAAAACTATACAAACTACTTAAAGAAGAAAACTTCTTTCAGAGTTTGAATTGACAAACGTACTTAAATGCATTTCCTTTTGAGGGAAACGGTACTACATAAATTAATTTCTGACCCACATTATCATCTTATGTTCACCACACTAAAATGACGATGTTGTCAGAGAACCAAAATGAAGTTCCAGAAGCATGGTCTTCTCTTCCAGCCACCGTCAAGTCCTTTTGTGATGGTAGGAAAGTCAACTCATCTTTTTTGTCTCCGTATAGACAAACATACATTTATATAATTCTCTCCTATATATTTTGTATCTTCATAGAATCATACAACAGTTGAGGTTGCAAGGACCTCTGGAGATCACACAGTGCAACCCACCTGCTCAAAGCAGAGTCAGCTAAAGTAGACTGTGTCCAACTGGGTTCTGAGTATCTTCAAAAACTAAGAGTCCACAACCTTTTTCTTCCTTTGCTTTTTAATAGAGCAAATTTTTCTTTGAAAAAAAACTTTTTAAGCAAGTTCATTTGCTTCAGTTCCTTAAGTTATATCAAGTATATAAGAACAAATAATTTTCCTCAGAAACCATTCATGAAATTATCCTGAATTCTGAGTTATTCAAAAGGACATAAATAATGTTAAAGACTTCATGTTATATGCTGCATACAAAACATTTTAGAAATAAAGTTCTAAAGAAATACTGCTGTTATGAACTGTTGTTCACATATGAAATTTAAGCATATATTTATGATCCGGATAATAAATCAAATCTTTTCAATAAGCATCAATTTGAAGATTGTGTACAACTTATTACAGAGCAATTTATTTTCCAGATTGCTATCTGGTGAAGCAGATTCCTCCCATTATCAGTCAACTTACTTAGTCTCTGAGCAGCCTCCAGGGCATCATTTGCAGAATCAGCTACAAAGAATCTCTGAACTGTAACCCCATGGTCTGCCATTAGTTTTTTGCTTTGGTACTCCTGCAGGTTCAGCCATCGTCTAGGGGTTAATTGAACAGCCTAGAAAAACAAGAGGGGAAAATAACATAATGCTCATTAAGAACAGTTCACGAGACAGTCAACTGAGCTCTTCTGCCTTATGGTTATCTCAAACCAGCAGTTAAACAACACTGTTTCAAAAAAAACCAAAAACCCAGGTACTGATTTACCCAAGTGCCTTTTCTTAACATTTGTGCATCCGAAGTACTCTGAAAGCTACAGATAATTTTTAAAAGTTACACAAGGCTCACTGGGAGATCTTGACTACACAAAATGTCTTGCATTTAATATCAACGTAGATTGGTAAACTTGGCTTGAATTCTAAAGCCTAATTATGTTTTTAAGTTACCCTGTCCTATAAAAATATTAACAGACACCTTAAAACAAATTCATTGTTTCATATAAAATATCCATATTTACACTAAATTGTATAGAATTCTTCCTTATAAATTATTTCTACTGATTCTATGCATTTATTGCAGCATATCTGAGAAGAAAAACAACTGCTGTGGAATTATCATCATCTTGTAGGAAACTATATACTAATATACGTATTTTCAGTGGTCTGTGCTTAGTTGGTTGCAGTTCTAAGTATATTCTGTTGAGGACGCTAGCACGACCACAGCAGCCATGCAAGGCCAACAACAGTTGGAGAAGAATTTACCTTCCATTCTCAACATGCCAGTTTAGATGCTTGCGTGTGCACACATATATATTAGATAAAAAGATATGGCAACCTTACACAAAGACATCACATTTGCTTGTCTTAGCAGTAAACGTTGAATATAGACACTATAAAAGTCACAGGATCATTACTGAATTACTTTATGAAAGGACACACAGGATAAATTGTTACAGACAAAAGCAATAATTAAAGAGCTGTCACTGACTCCTAGCAATGCTATAATGGCAAAGGCGGCACCGACTCCTGGCAATGGTATTCTTCCCACGTGGAGAAACAAACTGTTGTTCTACTGGCAGACAGCCCACAATCATTCTTGGTTTCTCCTGAAGTAAGGAGCATGGCATGCAAGCTGGCACTATATATTTAGATATGTCAGACAACGAGGCTTACTTACTATACTAATACTTTGATCTCTAACAGCATGATAAAAAAAAATTATCCTAATGCAACTTCATACTGAAAACAAAAAACCTCTATGCTCAAGTCTTTCAATAATACATACCCTTTTCACAGTACTAGAATTTTAAATGCTCTGTTGTATCAAAAGCAAACCACTGCCTGTTCCTACTTGCTTTGAAAAACAGCACAAAAGATCGATGCATAGAGAAAATACAAACCCCATCTTTTACAGTGTATGACCACATGTGTTCTGTAGAAGTCACTCCGACAGAACTTAAACAGTTACAAATAGCTCAGAATGATACAATTCTTTTAACCATAGCTTGGTTAACATATTTTGGAAGACTAAAACGAAATAATGTGAGTATGCTCTATGGCTATCTCGAATTCTAGGCATCATACAGGTGCCTCAGTATGTTTGTATATTCCTCCATGTTATTCAGAGACAGTACGTTGTTGCATTTATGCAACGCCTTCGAACATAGGGTCAAAATTTAAAGGCATTTTCATAATTCTTGATATTTAATTTGTTTTCTCATTCTAAGTTCTTTGTTAGGCTCTAACAGCTATTACTTCATGATCATTTCCACAAAAGGATTAACGTTAGGAGCCAAGAGGCACCCTGAAAGTCAATTCTAGCCTCATGGAAAAAGACCAGAGCATTTCAAACAAAAGCTGATGCCACAAGCCCATAGTTTCTATCAAGCTACAGAAGAGCTTTTAGCATGACTGGAGAAAATACCAATTTTATCCCTGACAATCATTAACCTTCTCTTTTTCATTGTTTCTCTAAAGACTACCTCATAATATTATTATTATTATTAGGACTTCAGAATACATCGTCATTGATCGATAGCTATTAATCCGTACCTATACACACACACTGGAGAAGCATCACCTGAATACGCACAGGCAGCCAGGAGTCTACTACCGTGTTATTTGACCACTACCATAAGCCTAAAATGCATTCCCAAAGCCTCTCCCCGCTTTCAGCTGTAAGCAGCAGTGAAAGAAAACATCCCAAGAGCACTGAGAAGCTGACTGCATTTGAAGAGGGAGGGAGAGGAGAAGAGAGGAAAAACCAATACACGTATCCATCCAACTAACCGGCTTTCAGACATTCTGCTCTGGTTAAAAGTTGTATCTGATGTGTGCACTCCCTCCTCAACGCCTGGAGCTACAGCAGGAGAACATCTACAGACATTTCTCAATCCATTTCTCTTGAGCAACAAGGAATTATCAATCTGACTTTCAGGGTTTAGAAAAATAAATTCACACCTTTAGTTAAAGCAGATTGACTTATACCAAGATAAACAAAACCATCAATTCTAATTTAAATCAGCAAAGAAGAAACTTTGAGTTAAACAATCAATTATATTCAAACTCTATCTGTACTTTCCAGAAGAAAGGTTAATTCTCCATAGCTGGAAGTTGATTTGAAACAAAGGGTAAGTCTATAGTAAGTTTGACAGCACTTTTTGTTCATCTGTTATAAATCTTATAGATATAGTTCTTTATTTTTATGTTATATAATATTGTATTTGATAGAACCCAAAAGATCTTTGAGACACATATCAAGCTGATCTTGGATAGAATTAATATAGAAAAAAATGTTAAAGTTGCTGTATTAAATAAAAAGCTGAATTAAAAGTTTTACTAAAGATTTCTCTCGTATATAAAAGTATGTTTACTTACAATTTATTTTTCTCTTATGCTTAAGTGTGTTTATGTACAACTAGCTGGTTTATATAAAGATTTCTACAGCTCAGTAATACAGATGACAAAATTTTGGTCACAATTTTTATAATTCAAGAACAAGTCTTCAAAACAGCTTTTATTCATCATTTAGAACAATAAATCAGTTTCACATGTATGTGTTACTAAGCTGATCTAAATCAAATAAACAAAAAGGAAAATATTCAAGCCATCTTATTCTGGGGCAGATTTTTTTTGCTATTGCTTGACAAAGGCCTCTTTCAACACAACTTGTTTTCAAGTTTTCTGTTTGAGTAGTAATTTAGTAGTTAAGGAATTTGCAATGCAGCACAGTGTGTCAACTGACATCGCAGTTAGTTCAAACCAGCAAGGCTTAAGTAATAAAATCTTTTAAGGATTCTCTTAGATAACATGGACTACAAAGGGCTACCACCTAATAAAGGCCACCACTGATAACTCACAACACGTGACAGATACAGAACAGAGATGACAGCAAGAAAAGCAGCCAAAGCTCTGTTTGTTTTATGAAGAAAGGTCATCTCCAGTGCCACCCAGACGGTCTGCCTCACTCCAGTGTTAACTCAGCTCCAGCCTAGTTAATGAATAAAGCAAGCCTAACAGCTCCAACGGGAACCTGCAACAAGCTCTGTTCCCAACCACCCTCTTGGCATGTTACAAAATCTTTACGTATATATCAGTTTTACAACTTGAAAATACAACTCAAAACTCAAGGGATACTCCACATCACCACTTATATGTTAAAAATACTACTACTTATACATACAGTGCATATACACATAAGCACACGGACATAGGTCTGTTCTCTTATAAAAATTAAACAATTAATATTAAGAGATTGTAAAAATATTTTCTTCATGAACTATGAACTAGACATGTCTGAGGAACACAGAAAGTAAGTAAGAGAATAATTCATTTGAAAGAACCATCAAAGCCATCCAAAAGGTGACGAAATGAAGACCTGGCCCAGAACTGTTAGCACAGAAAAGTAAAGCCTACAAACTTAAGGTTAGTAAGTACATACATTTTTTTCTTCCTCTCCTATATTATATGATTCTAAGAGTGACCATCTTACTGAGTGCCAACTGAAGACTTTCAATCAAGACTTTCCTCAAATGACAAACTCCTGGTTGTGCATGAACTACTCAATAAAATGAATTAGTACAGCCTACCACTGTATACAGGAGGGCAATATATTTAAGAAACCAACTGTGACAAAGTCTGTATTAGAAGCTCTAAAGAGCAAGGAACATGAAAAACTTGCTTTAAAGCACTTGCAGTATACACACCATATGTCTTGAGAAGAGTAGGCAAAATAAAGCAGTTACAAGAGATGAAATAAAGCAAAAGCTTTGAATCTGTGAAGACAACTACTCTTTCAAGACCATCTTGAAAAAATCAAAACAGTTGCAAACATACGCATTTTAGGCTTAAGGCACACAAAAAAAAAGTGACCATGAGATGTTAGAAATGAGAGTAAACAGATTTCCCAACTCAAAGATGTTCACTTGCAATAAATATGTCTGAACGATTTAAAAGGGACAGCAATAAAAGAATCAATTAGTACAAGAATCTTGAAAAATTCTTGCCAGATGATGTTCCCAACCCTCTCAAATACATTTATACCAAGTACTCACAAGAATTCGAGATGGGCTTCAAATAGTGTAAGTTTCTTGGGCATCCTAAATTTCCACACATCCTACAGATAACTATACACTTGAGACTGACTGTAACAGTGCTATTGCACAAAGGTACAGCCCTAAGACAGCCTAGATAAGAGTCTACAAAGTTGTGAAAGCAAGCTATTTCACATACCTAGTCTGCTATAGGTAGCCGTAATCCATCCCTTCCCCCTGAGACTTATTAGGGGGACACTTTAACACAGCACAGAATACAACTCCAGTGTCATGAGACTTTGTATTATTTATTTTCCCATTCTGCAGCTCCACTCGCCAATAATTTAATTGCTCTCAACAGCATTAAACAGCACTGCTAGATTCACCAATGCTGTTCTGTCACTCACAAACGACAGACTGAGGAATTAGGTTGTGAATTACCATGAGGAAAAATAATTTCAATCTGAAAGAGAGCAGGGAGGAAGCAAGTAAAGGGGAAACTAAAGCACAGGAACGCACTGGCTACCTTTTAAGAATTTCTGTACTTTATTGATTGTCACCACCTTCCATTCCCAGTTTGAATATTTTTATCTCCTCTTCCTGCATACTACTCAGAAAATCAGACTGGAACGCACCATACATCTCTCGGATCCTTCAATGCAGCTTTGTCTGTAGTTGAAACACAGTATGTTCCAACAGTTTAAGATAGATATCCGAGTTTCATCTGTTTCTTTATTGCGAGGTCACATTGGAGTACAAGGAGTACATTCTGTCACACCAGCCTGTGAAGAAGAGACTGGAAATAGTATGCGGACTTTAGTAAAACCTGACTTCCTATGTGACATCTTATGCTTCATCTTCATAAGATGACAGGCAAGAACTAGAAAGTTTTCCACTGGTGGCATTCTTCTGTTATGCTTAAGACATTTTTTCTAACAACATAAAAGTTTTAAAACATCTTACTTACACACATTCTCATTACTGTAAATACACCTTAACCTTCTGTCAATCTCTGAACAACCCAGAGAAGGGCTGGAGGTTTAAATAAATCTTTCTAAAGCTTTTTTTAGAAGCATTTTACTTCTTAGCATGTTAGCTACAGTTGCTATAGCAAATAAAAACTTAAAGTCACTCCAGTGATCCAGACAATACGCTTTCACAGAATGGAATAAAGAAAAACTGAATCTAAAGGATTTAGTCTTTTGAAAGCAAGTTCTTATTAAAAGGCTAAAACAAATATCATTCATGGTTCTGCTGAAGACTTCCAACAGACCTTACATTACTACAAAAAAAAAAAACTTTCATATGAGCTCTTTATGTATGTTGTGTATTGAAATACACATTGTAGATGCAGAGTAGCTCTTATTTGATATTCAGATATGACAGAGAAGTTGAAAGGGTTTTCTTTTTTCTTTATTTTAAATCACAAATAATCTTTAAGAATAAATCAGTTCATAAAAACTAAGAAAAACATCACTAGTAGCACGTATCTGTGGTTTTAAAAAATTTTATTATTTTAAATAATAATATAAGAGGAATTAAATTATTCCTAATAACATATTCCTTAAGATTAAATTTCTAACCTAAGTGTTTATCAAGGAGATTAATATACTTAAATAGGACTCTATTACAACTGATAACATTTCCTCGGAGCCTGTCAACAGCGTCAGAAATCCCAAAACTAAAGTGCAACAAAAGGCCTCAACTGAACAGTAACATGAATTGAGATGAAGGCAGAATTATTTAACCAAGTACAAGCTTCACACTGGATTGTCTCCTGCTGGCTAGAATTATTTGGCGTCTTCCAAAAGCACAAAGAATTGGTATGGTTGAGGTCCACCTCTAATCTCCTTTCCCTTCTCCAACTTCTGAGATTTTTGTTACCAATTAGAATCACACTAATATGGACCAAAAGCCTATAGAGTGATGAGGATTTCAGGAAACTACTGCTAGTAGTAATGGTGTATTTTGTTCTGAACAAGCCTTCTGTTCAAAGTTACTTCCTTATATAACTAGATACCGTTTTTGTTCCAATTATGTACATACAGCATCATTAAAATGAGTGGCATATGCATCAAGAAATCAAACATCTCTTTTTGACCATCTTAACAAGGCCAGGTGTTGCATAACTGTATCAGTGGTCTATTGACAACTGCTAGAGAAAAAAAAATCGATTGTTCACATAACCTGCACAATCACTTACTTACCTTTTCATGTGTTTTTTTTACATAAAATGCTATGGGCTCTGCAGGAATAATGTATTTGGAAAGTAGTTAAATTATTATTCCACTACTCAATTTGCCAATTCTTGAGCTGTCACATGGCAACAAAAAATAATTTGTATTATTTGAATAATATGGGCTAAACAACAACAACATAGTTAAACAGGAGTGGAACTACACATACATTTTATAGTAGAAATAGTAAAAAAACCAAAACAGATTTGGAAAACACTGCAACAAAGAGACGTCTTTGTCCTTATATACGCAGCATCAACTACTCTGATGTGCAACAGCTTTCAGATGACCCAGAAGGTATCTTTTGAGTGCTTGCTTTTGGAAAAAAAGAAAACACACACAGAGAAAAATAGGATAAACTCTCTTAACATATCCACCAAGAAGTTTGCAAATTACATGTTAACTACTTCAGCAAAATTCTGCTCAGAAATAAATGTTCCATATAAGCTTCATGAAACTGGACTACTGATTATTTCTTATCTGAACCTATATGCTGAGGTATTAGCTCAGTATAATGTTTTTTCTGTCTTTCCCATCTTTGACCTCCCTGGTAAAACCTCTAAGGTTGACTTCAAGACCGATGATTTCACATAAATACTGCCATATAGCACGTATGCGGCAGGTAGCCAAATAGTGTTGCACTGGAGCACATAAGATAAACAAACAAGCTTTGATAAACAAACAAGGAGAAAAGACCATGATGACATGTACCCATGTAAAAAAAAAAAAAAATCAGTAGCTTTTTGAAGCCAGATCAGCTCACAGCAGAGCCTTACAAGTAGCTGTGTCAGTAAAATAACTGAAGCTTGTGACGGGAACATTTTTAGCCAGCAGTATTACCAACCGCTGTTAACTTTGCACTTACTCTTTGATTCAACGATAAGCTACTACTAAAGGATAAGCTACTCTTCCAAAAAGCAACGTAAAACAATTTTTGAAAATGGCAACAAGGGCTGGAGAACACCATTTTCAGGCAGACCCCACTACCTACCTGTAGATTTCTAACTGTTTTCTTTAAACATAAGTCACTTAATCTGTTCCGTAACAAGTATATGAAGAAACTGCTGAAAAGAAGAACTGAAAAGTCAAGTCTGACAAACAACCAAAGATTCAAATTATGATCTACTACAACCAAGACCTTTTAGTCTTGAGAAAATTAATTTTAAAAAATTTTGTGCAATTTTAGGCCTAATTCCACATCGAACTACTTTTGCTAAGCATCCACATTTACCAAGTATTTCCCCATATCAAGTTCAGTGATTGAGTTTAGAAAATATCACTAAAACCCCCTAACTTAAATACTTATTTTCTCTTACCAAGTCTCTTCAGGTCAAATCTGTACTTTTGGAAAACACCAAATAATTCTAGCTAGGGGAAGAAAATCAGCACTATTAAAGAAAACAAAACCAAGAACAAAACCATCACTAAGCAAATTTCTGGGATAATTGAACATCCCTTGACACAGCTATATAATTTGAGCAGCTTTACTGTTTACATTAGCCTAGCTTAATGCATTTTATTGCATGACTGTTAAAAGGAAGACACACTTTAGTGATATCCTTTTCATTCATAGCATGAATGGAAGCCAGTATTAACATCATGAAACAAAGATGGATCTCTGAAAAGCAGCCGACAGTAAAAGCTGGTCAAATAAATGCATACTACTTTCTTCCCCTTCTGCTGCTCCACTGAAGTAATGTAGCTGTAACTATGCTAATAGATCCTGTGCCAGTATAAAACAGCTCTACCAATGCAGTGATCTCTGCATGAATGCAAATTATATGTCAAATGTATATAGTATCAAGTTTTATAAACATGAACTATATTGTAATGGTTATATCAGAAATAAGTCATCTGCGGAGAAAAACTGTGAGGTCTAGGGAGAGGTATTTTAGATGGATTCTGTATCTGAAACAAAAAGGAAGTGTGTTTAGTGTATCTTATCTAAAATAAGAGCATCTAGCAAAAAAAATAAAATCTATTTGCTTACTCAACACATTCTACAGCATGCCAGTTTATTCAATTTGTGCACTCTGACCTGTAATACAATTCCAACCGCATATGAAAGAAAACAGATACACAAAGATGACAGTAATGAAACAGCATACCATTCATCAATATAAGATATAAACCTTTATTACATTTATTGACATACAACTACTGTCATTGACAAAGTTGTAGGAGAAGTTCCTATCAAAAAGGAACGACCAGAAATACAATTAAATAGCATACCTTCATATAAACCACCTCAGATATAGGTACATTTTATTAGTTCATATACTTGAAATATACTGCATCAGCCACTGAAAACAAACTAAAACACTTATTTCAGTTTGCTGGCAGTGCTGACGTAAAGAATAAGTATCCACAGAGTTAGTCTGACAAGAAACAAAAATTTAGCAAAAAGGCACTACACTAAACGGAAAAGTTTATCACAAATGTAAGCCATAAAAAGCAAACATACAGAGATTACTACGCTTTGTTCTGTATGAAGGAAAGTATTACAAGCACAAAAGAAAACAAAGACGCATGGTAAGAGCGATCGGCTAGAAGGTCTGCCATGCAAGTCAAACCACACATCCCCTTCTCTCCCAAGATGATTAATGCCACACACCTATTGGTGTTTTATGAAAAACAAGACAGCAAATGTCCTTCCCAAGTAATGTCCTGTTGGCTACCACAAATCAATATTTTTAATCTTCCAAAGCAGGAGTTAGCATCCAGACCATCCTGTTTAAAAGCCACAGAGGAAACCATCTTCCGTCAACATCCCAAATTGCTCACTTCAGATTGGATACAATATGGCAGCGAAGTCCCTTTGCTATCAAGCAGGCCATCAGCTTCAACCAACACTGAGCATTTTGATCAAAGTCTCAGTCTCGACTTCTGCGATGTATTTATAAAGGATAAAACTGATTCTGTGAGCTAGTTTAGGAAATAGTCTTGACTATTTTCCTGACAAAACCAGTTTCCATACTTTTGTCCGCAGCAATTAGGAATTGCTTATTTCTTGTCATAGTTTGTATCAAAACACTGTAAGCAATCTTGACCTTAAACATCAGCATTTTATTTTAAAAGCTTCCACAGGTACAGCTGAAGACCTTCTAAGAGTTAAGTTCCATTATTTAATCCTATAAATGGGAATTCATTTTAACTGAATTAAAATAAAGGCAACACACAAACTCCAGTTAACAGTTACAGGCCTTTTCGTTCCAAAGTTACTACTTAAAGTATACCACGCAAGATATGTTGAGTGGGAATATGCAGTATGTCTGAGAGAGGGGGGGAAAAAAATAAAAACCACACTTCCCAGTTCTTTAAAGGCTATGACATTTTGATCAATAAACTGTAGGGGCAATTTACTGTTTTATACCACTGAACCATATACTCACTTTTCAGAATGAGTGAGATCTGTCGCAGCAATTGTTAAGGTTTATGTAACTTTCAACTTCAAAGAAAAAACAAACAAACATGAAATATGCCACTACATCATCATTTACTAAAGCTAGACAGCCTGTTTTAGTGGATTAATTATTACTATTCCTAACAGCTATATGACTCCCTGAAACATGTCTGTGTTAAATAACGAAACGATTCTCTTCATATGCACAAAAACCCCCAGAAAAACTGGGGGCTTGGTTCTAAGAGGAGCACAAACAGGGCTAATATTATTATTAGGATTTCTACTGTTAAATTATTTCAAAAAATTAGGCTCAGACAAACAGTTGAGAGGATGGCCGAGCGCTTGGAAAGCCTAAGTTTTGTTTAAGTATGCAAACTTTAAAAATTTCAAAAGAGTGAAACAGGCAACTCTTTCTGCTCAGAAGTCCACATTATTGAAAATCTAGTCATTATGTTGAGTGAGCAAATCTTGACAACAAAGCCCAAAGCTAAATCCTATTTTGGAAAAATCTTTGCCTGGCATTGCCTTAATACTGTTTTTCAATTATTGAAATTAGTTTATTCAAAACTGAGCATTCTGAAGCCCCTGAAAACACTAATCCACCCTTAAGTCATGCTTAGACTGAAGAAGTGTATCAGCTCAATCTGTAGGCAGTTTAGTGACATTTAAATAGTTGCACACTTGAGCAATCGACCAATTGCTCCCCATGTGCTTCTGCAATCCATGAAAACGAGGGCTGTGTTACACCTGCCTGCCTGACACAGCCTTCCAGCCAAAGCTGACACTAGTTTAGACTTCACCAGCACTCTCCCACATACTGCTGACTTACCCTCACAGAGCTATACAGCTCCTCTAACAGCCATGAAACCAAGAAGCCAAGGTACTCAAAGAAGTCAAGTCCAACAAGGCTGTGGTTTCCCATTTCTGCTCAGATAAGTCAAAGGCAAACTGCCACCACGGCTCCCCAGTTGCTCACTCCTATGCCCTCCCTCATGTCCCCCAAGCCTGAAGTGGAGCTAATCCAGCGGAAAGCATCTTTTGCTGCCCACTTACCTCCCTGACGCAACCCACCAGAGGGCCAGGTGAAGATGAGAGCCAACGCAACACCAGCAATGCAGGGGTGGGGGCAGGACCACCTCTTGTGACAACAGCCTGCCCTTACCTCAGGGTAGCAGAGACACTAGACTGCACTGCCTGTTGCAAACCAAGCCTGGAGAAGACAACATGAAATCACATGCTAACGACTCAACTGCACACTTCCTTCTGAAGCAATTACTCAAATTCACTGCAATTCATTGTAGAGAACAGTAATACTCCAGGAGAGCTATAGTTCAGAAGTCTACAGTCTAAAACAGTCAAAGGTTTTTTTATTTTTTATTACTATATTAGGTGTTTGTGTCACCATTTTAATTCTAGCTCATGCAATCAAAACAAGCGCTTAGTTAAATCTTACCCTGAAGACTTTCACATAGTTCAAGGAAAAGCCAATTTCTCTTGTCATGTTCAAAGTTCTTTTAATAGAAGCCACTGGAAAAGAGAGATAGGAATGCAGGAATCACAGTGCATCACAGCAGGAAACATCAAGATTTTGACAAACATCAAAGAAATAAAGGGAAGAGCTTTCTTGAACTAGTAACATGTCAATTGTAGAAAAAGAAGCTATTTTAACTGGAAAGCTAAAGAAGGTATATTTAGTTATCTCATCCTTTTTAGTTAAGAGAAATTACCTTCTCCTCCATCACCAGGCAGCAGTGATTATTCTAAGGCAACATAATAAATCGATATAAACTACAGATTACCTACCTGGAGATAACAAAGCATGCTAAAACCTAATATATGCCAGCTGACATTATTTGTGTGCTGAGAAACTGGCAGTCACCGATTACTAACAGAATGAGAATTTGTTTGTTTCATGATTATGTTAATTTACTGAACTCTTATTAGACAGATATACAGGCAGTATTGATGAGTACCATAAGGCATTAGAAAGTATGGCTGAATTGTTTCAAAACAAATTAAACCAGAACACATCGTACACTATTTAAAGGAATAATAAAAGCCTGGTAGTGAGTGAATCCTCAGGATGAGCTCTCTGAAAAACCCACAAGTTTTTAGGACTGTATAGACCTAAAAGGCTACTGCTGCAGCAGCAAACTTCACAGCTATGTGCACAGGAACTTACACCCCGGGATCCTGACCCTCCTGAACACAGGTGAGAGAACATGCCCCTCTGGCATACAAGCACCAGTGCTTTCTAAAGTCCCCCCTTGCAAAGGGACATGCTGAACTGGGCATGTGTTAACATACTGCTGCTCTAACAGGTAGCGATTGTTTGAGAAACTGTATCTGAGATGACACACCAGCTCTACTGAGCTCACCAGGGCAGGACTCGGATTAGGGACACAGAAGAATGTGGTACATTGCGTTTTCCACACAACCACCTATTGTACATTTTGTTGTTGTCGCTACTAATAAATTCTAACCTAGCTACAGGAATGGGGTAGTAAAACATTGTCCACCTGCAGACTTAGTGTGGTGCAACATGGCCCTGAAAACAAAAGCAGCTATTAAACTTTCAACTCAATTTCTCTTTGCTTGTTTTGGTGCTGCATCTAGTTGCTCTTTTTATCTCCTAAGAATTTTAAGTTCCTAAACTAAGAAGGAAATAGAATTGGTTTTTCACTCAAGAAAAGAATCACTACAAGCAATATCTGTCAATTTGTAATCATTTATTCTTACACAATTTAAATGAGAAACAGTATTACTTTCTCCTTAAGATTTGACGTCTTGCCAAAGGAGTTTCATTTCAATAATGCTCTAGAAATGAACAGCAATTGATATCAAATAAAACACGTATAAAACACTCTCTACATGATATGGCCATATTAGCCATGCTTCTGCTTTTTAAGGAGAAAATACAAAGTCAGATACAAGAGACTGCAGCAGGGTGCACTTTCAGAGTAAGAAGGTCTGACATTTATGTGTGACACACGACAGTTCAAAGTAGCAAGATCCTGCAAAAACCATTTAGAAAAAGAAGTTTCGGCCTCAACCTGAACAACCTACCCTGAATGTTAAAATTAACCTGGGAGAGTGAATGATTTAACTAAAGAACTAAGTCTACTGGATTTGACCCCAAAGTCAAGTTATGAATCAAACTCCCTCACTCTGCCCCGATTTCCTCAATGAGTTGGGTGAACCTCCCCAAAACTTGCTCACTATCTGAACTGCCAACTTTGCGAGGTAATTGAATCTAAAACCATGTGGCTCTATTTGAGCTTTTTAAGATTAAAACTCAAATATCACAACTGGGGGGAGACTGAACATTTCATTCACTACCCACCCTCTCAAGATTAATTTATTAATAAATATGTAAAATACTCATGAGGATTTACCTCTTCCACCTCTAAACCAACATTCCCTGCCACTAAAAAATATATTTAACTTTAATGACATATTAATCAATATTCTGTTTGGAAATATGTAATGATACAACGTCCCTCTTTATTTTTGATTCAGCATTTTCTTTCCTCTCTCAATGGTGGAATCCATTGGCTAGGAAAGATGAACGTCAGGAGTGCGTCCATCAGTTCTGAAGTGGCTGGATTCTGTCCAGGCTTTCTTTACTTTAGTTATCTCTTTCATTAAAACCCACCTCCTCAATCTTTCCACAGTGGCTCCAACACGAAACTGTTAATTTTGCTGTACTTCAACAAATGCCACAGATACAGAAGACTCCAGAAGACGGCACCAAACTCGTTCACATATTATTCACAAATCTGAAACTTAGATTTACAAGGCCATATAGATTGGATTCAAAAAATGGAACAGTATCTATTCGGGAATCTTCCACTTTTACCTAAATCACAGCAATATGCACATGAAAAACAAAGTTTTAGAAGCATCTCAGTTATATCTTGGGTATTCCACAGTATTGCAGATAAAATGATAAGGACCATTTAAAGCTTTGCCAGTCTCTAAGTAAAAGCACTCAGCGTGGAAGTGGGGCTGAAAAGCCTGAACTGTTATTTTAACAAAACGGTAATGCTTCCCTTAATAGTTCCAAATGTTCCTGCTAGCTGTCTACTGCAAGAAACCTTTTTACTTTCAAGGGTTCCTGAATGTCTCCCTCTATACCTTTCTGTCCTATGTTCTTTTAGTTTTACCTTGTACTCCTCCTTGTCCTTTTATCAGTCTGATTGCAAACTGATTGATCCCTAGCTTAACTTCTGCCCTCCCCTGGAAATGATGCAGTGTGGTGTGATATTCCTACACTGCAGAACTCATTTGGGTCATTAGCTCAGGCAAAAAAAAAGAAACTACAAAATTCTGTTCCCATGTGCCTTTAAATCACATTTATAAACTCAGCTTTCTGATTTATCCTTCTGTTTACTTCTCATGCAAGGAAGCAGAGACAAGAATGAACTTGAAGCAAGTCCTTCACTCACTGCAGATTTAAAGTCTCCAGTAATGATTATACTTTATAGATTTATTTACAGCTTGCTTACACACAGGGATTTTGACAGCTATTCTGTAAGTACACTCTCCCACACACTAAGCTCCATTGTAAACTACCAGGAACATGCACAGGGTTGGACTCAAGCTCCTTCTGTCATCCTGATTCTCCTTATCTCAGAAAACCAGAATCTGAGCCCACATCCTTGTGCATTACAAGGCAGATCCTAGCAGCTACCACCTGGATGATCTTTCTGGGTGTCTGCAGATTTTGTTTTGTGAGGACCACAGTCCTCAAAAGTAAAAGAGGACACGGTAGAAAGAATGTCCTCTTGAACAGTAAGATCCTGACCTCACTACTCCCTTTCCCATACCTTGCCAGCCTATAGTTCAGCAGTTGCTTCAGTCAGGCTGCTACAGACTGACCTCCAAATTAAGCAGGACATAGCCAAATCCCTGACAACCTGCATCCTGCACCTCCACCCAGGGGAGTATCAAGGCCTCTATTTACATGCAAACACCAAAATAGAAACTGCTGCAAATTAAGTGACAGCACACTTTTGACACCGACAAGCTCTCTGATGCACTCTGCAGAGCATTTAAAGGCTGACTGAGCAGCGCTGAGTATACTCAAATCCCACTGAAGTTCACCTGAGCAGTGAATCGTTAGCAACTTCTGAAAATCCATCTGAAACATGGCAGGCTCCTTATTCTACAACATGATGTGAAAGCTTTCTGGTTCGAACAACATGTCTAAGGTCACATAACAAACCGGATGTCAACAAAAGAAAGCAGCCTGCCCAAACACAAAGCTGCTAGTCCACTCAAAGGGGCAAACAATTTTGCAGTAGGTAGGGAACATGACCTCCCCACATCAGAAAACATCTGCAAAACCTTTTTTTTTCCCTTGCATTCTTTAACCAAACTTCAGTAGAATAAAACAGTATTAAAAATGCTTATTGTACATCCACACGTGCCCAAGAAGCAAGCGTGCCTACAGAAGCTTTATACTTCTAGAATCAATTTTCAGAGCCTTTGCTTGGGTAAAGGAAAAAAGAATACGAATTCAATTTCTGCTTTTGTCAATGTGCTAGCCATCAGTAGCACTGCTTTGCATTAGTAATTAATTTTAGGCAAATTATTTTCATTTTGCTTATTTAAAACTTCAAAGCTTCAGGAAAAGCATACTTTCCTGACCTAAAAAGTAAGTGCTTTGAAGTATCTGAAGAAAATAAACTCACTACTATACACAACTGTGTAATCAGTTGCAGAAAATACCGTAATGCATTCCTTGCCTGTGCAAATGAAAAAAGATTCTTGGTGATATGCACTACACATTCAAAAAGTGAAATGAGCTATCTTGTCCACGTAAATCAGAGTATTTGTTTATTTTAAACACCTTGAGAACAAAAATATTAAACTTCCCCTCAAAGTGTTTAACTTCCTAATTTTTTTAAAGATTAAAATCACACTTTCAAGCAACTACGAAGAAATGCATAGTTTTATATATGAACTATGGTTTATATGTAAACTAAATATAACCAGGAAAAAATAATTCTAAAACTATTTTACCACCTACCATGAAATATAAAGAGTATGCTTTTCAGAGTATCCCCACTATCAGTTTTTTGTACACTTCATCCTAATTAAGCTTCCTGAATCATTAGGAAACTCAAAACATGGTCAACAGGTTGATCAGAAATGTTTCTGAATTCCTGACTCAAGTAATCATATCAATCAAAGAAGCTTTTCATGCCTACCATACCCTGGAAAAAGCCCTTTTCACCTGTTAGGAATCACTGATATTTTGAGACAAACATCAACAAAATGCCAATTTAGACAGTTTGAACTCCATTTCTCACCCCAGAGAAGCAAATGGGAAACATAATCACACTTTTTTCTTCCATTTCTTTAATACTTGAAGTCAAATCATGATAATTTCCATGCTACCTAATTATGTCATCACATAAGATTATGACTTTCAGCACTAAGCAGCAGAGCACTCCCAAGCACTAAAGATGGAAATACCCACGGCACTAGAATAAAGAAATATAGAAAAGTATCTACAGAAACAGTTCCATTGCATGCCCAAGTCATAGCTGGTTTACCAAACTAGCGCAGAATGGACTGTAACAGTTTCTACCCTGGAAGCACCAAAAAAATCACTGGTATGCAATTTTTGTTTAAATCAGAATACTTCACCTCTTTTATTGTTTAAAAAAAAATACCGTTTTTATTTAGATCATTTCTCTCAGACTGACATGAAACAAGCTCAAAGGAGCAAACATACAAGAGGAGGACAGTTGTCTGTCTGGTTGGGTAGAGTTGGGGTGAAACCAGAAACTGTCACAGAATAATCAATGAAAGTATGCTTTAATAGGAAGCCAAGTTATAAACATTTTTTCCTTCCTTTGCAGATCATTTCTTTAGTAATATTTCTCCATTATTCACAATGAAAATTCACCCTGCTGCAATTCTCAAGCCTGAAAGCAAACCTAAGACACTACAGCAACATCATCTCCTCATTATCAAAGACTCTGACCTTAAAGCAGATTTCTACATTTCTAAAACCACTGATCAAACTTTCCAGGCAAATGAAAATCTATGTCAAGTCATCCCCAAAACAAAAACAATCTCTGATTTCTTGCTTCCTGGAAACACAGACGCATTCACTGCCCATGGCTGGCCATTTGGAATGATTGAGACTTGCAGACACATGGAAGCTGGGTGTACAGTAAAAGCTAATCAGCAAGCCAAGGGAGTAGGGGAGAGCAATCCTTCATGAGAAGCATGTTCATCGAGTAGCTCTTTAAAAACACTGCCTACTTGCCAGCTGATAACATTAATCATGCACTAAGCAACAGAGGTCACCAGCAACGCCAATGGCAACCCAAAATGGCTGCTCATAAGAGACAGCAATGCAATGCACAAAGCGTTCAGCCGCTTGCAGAAATTCAGTCTGTAACCAGCCAGAAACCCTCCAGCCAACCTCCGGCGTGGGGTGGGAATTGCGAACTCTGCAGAGGCAGAAGCTCCCCAGTGCTCCTCCCAGTCCTGAGCTCCTCGGTGACAAACACCAAGGGAGACATCCCATCTCCACCATCTCCAAATTTCCCACTGCTATAGGAACGGTCTAAAAGAGTATCCTAGACAACTGGCTATGATGGATGGTTTTTCAGAATACTTCTTACTAGACCTTCAAAGGAATAAGATTTATTACTGAGATCAGGGACTTAAAAACATGTATTTTGCTTTTTCATCATAAAATCTCATTTTATTTCACTCTTAACAGATGCTACCAATGTGGTGTGGGATGAGACATCTCTGCACTAGTGGAAGAAAATACTGAAAAATGACCGGACGTTACAATCCATAACCTGTAACAGGTTGCAAGACTGCAGACAACTCCTCACTTCCCTACCTGACAGACTGACAACTCTGCCTGCCATGTTTTTGTCACCTTGGATAGACTATCAGGCAGCTAAAAGATTTTGAAAATGGATTGACCAAAATAACCTCTCCATTAGTACTACATCGAGAAGTACTGTGAGGACATGGAAAAAATCCCAAATAGACAGGTTATGCACCAGGGTTTTGTTTACCCTTGACATAAAGATCTATGCAGCTCCTAAAACCCAAACATATAATAGTCATAACATACATCACAGGTAAATTAAATGTAGCCTTACAAAAACTCCAGGGTATGCATGGTTCTGAACGGCACTGATAAACTTATTAAAACATATTGCCTGACTATATGGAGGGAGAGGAAGGAAAAGGGGGTTAATCCAACAGAACAGAAGTTCCAAGCCCAAAGGATGATAGCATTACTTCACTAATTAAGGAAGTTAGGAATATTCCCAGCCTCATTCCTAGTACCTAATTAGAGCCCATGCTGTATCCATCAAAATAAACAACATCCACTGCTCTTCCCTCAACTACAAAGCCAGTTACCTCACCAGAGAGGGCTATCAGGTTGGCCAAGCATTTCCCTTCATAAATCCAGGCTGCACTGATCTTCACATCTCCAATCATTTCTTCCTTGTTTCTATGCATGAGGTCCAGTAGCGTCTCCCACTGTCGGCTTCTTAGTCATCTCCATTAGGAAGTTGTTACCAATGCTCCCCAGAAACCTCCTGGATTACTTGATTACTTGTGCCCTGCTGCAGTGTCACTCCAGCAGATACTGGAGTGAATGAAGTCCCCCACACGGACCAGGGCCTGCTAACCTGAGGCTTCCTCCAGTTGTCTGAAGCTTCATCTGATTCTTGCTGATCAAGCTGTCTGTAGCAGACATGTACAATAACCCTGTTCATAATGGTCTGCCCGCTAATCCTGAACCATAGGCTCTCAGCTGGGTCGTCGCCCCTCCCTAGATGGGCCTCCATGCATTCCAGTGGCTCTCACATAACATTTCACATCATGTTTAAAGTAAGCTCTAAATATTGGTTCCAAAATTTATGGCATTAGACTATTTTAATCTGAGCCATTTAACTGAAAAACAAATCCAGACTGCAACTCTGCATGAAATGATTAAATTAAATAGATTCACTGTCTCTAATGTCTTTGGAGCGGCAGAGTTAGAAGAAGCTAGAAGGGAAAGTAAATTTCTCATGCCATCTTCAGACCTTAAAAAGCTAAGGAAGTAATCTGTTAACAATAAAAAGTTTGCTGTTATTTTTGATAGCACTTTCATCTATAATTTTCATAAACATCTATCTGGATCTTTTACCTTTACCTATCAGTTATCTATAATTTGCACATATAATTTTTCCCATAACTGGAATTTCCCAGACACTTTTACACCTACCTTATGTATGAGCGACTTCCCCCCCCGCCCAAGGGAGTAACTGCTTTCTTGGCTGCCATTAAATTAGCATATGTCAAATTAAACTACTCTTCTGTCCATGGATTCCTTAGAGTCAGATCTCAAAAGAATGATGAAGTGTTCCACTAGTAATTTGTGCCTGGTTTTTAATTTGCAGCTTGACATTTTTTAGTCAAAAGTCTTGGATAAGCAGACAAACCTACCAAACATGATCAAAAACCTCCCTTAATTCTCCATTCCTGGCAATTCCTACACAACTTTTGCATCTCACAAAGAATTTAAGTGGACAAGACTTGGACACCAAAGGTAAAGTAACTACAGTATGAGTGATTCTCTCTCCTCCTGACACAAATTGAGACTATTGTTCATATTCCTCAGAGTTTATCTACTTCTGTAATGCCATGCCATTTTTCATCTTTCCTAGTCATTATTCCCATGAGCTTGCTTATTGCTCCAGAAGTATTCTAAAAGCACACTGTACAAATGGGTGTTTAAAGTTGCTGCTACTGATGCTCTCAAAATACTTATCCATTTCCAGACAAATAAAACGCTTCCATGTACAGTTTCATTGTTTAAAAACAAAACAACCTTTTGTTCCAGGCTGAATTACTCACCACTGAATCCTGAAGGTATGTATTTTGTCTGTTCCACCCTCCTTAAGACAAACTGCCAAATTTATTAACTTAAAATGCCTAGGCACTTTATATAGCGTCACATCTTCACTCTACAAATGCAGAAAGCACGCTGCAAAGTTGCAATATTTATAATGCCTCTTGTACAAATGAAACTAATTTAGCTGATAAAGACATGCACGTAACCTTTGGTTCTTCATTTGTAAACAACACAAAGTTATACCTTTTTATTATGAAAAGCAGAAAACTAATATCCAAATCATTAATTATACCAAGATACAAATGACAGAGGGAAATTTAAACTACTCTGCTCTCTAGGGCCAATCAATAAAGCACTACTGCACAAATGAAAGACAAACAGGGTGGACTGAAATCAATCTGCCACCAAGTACTACCAACATGCAAGGTAAATAAACCCGAAAGAATAATAATGTATCACTCAAAAAATATTTTAGAAGGGCTTTTGTTAAATGAAACAGTCTTTGAGTGTAATAGCCCAATGCACGTTCATGCCCAATGGGGACAGTGCCTAGAGCTTTATGATTTTGGATTCTAAGCTTATATGCCATCAGATCACCACAGAAATAAAACAAAACGTAATTCAATTTTGGAATACAGATTCTTGTAGTGTAGGAAACCTACGAGCAAGCAGAAAAAGACCAGACAAGAGGCCAGGAAGGAAAAAGCTCATGGGTAAATCTGTTCAACAAACCAGTACCTTTTAAACAAACAAACAAACCAACCACGAAAAGTGAAACTCAAGCACTTTTTCTTTACTAAATACATTTTGTGCCATCAGTACAAAATTTTAACTGAGGATTTAAAAAAGGTGTTTCAACAAGTAAGTGTAAATACTTGCTATTTTTCAACTCCTTCACTGTCAATATTTAGCCACTAATTATATAGGAACATCGCCATCAGCATAATGTCACAAAAAAAAACACCCACAACAAAAAAACCCACCAGCCTTGCATGCTTATTTAATTTCTATCATGATATTAAAGGAGGGCTTCAGCTTAAAGTTTAGAATCTGTTTTGAGTATCATTCAAGCAACAGAGACTTCAACAGCATCTATTCAACAGCACAGCACACCTCCGCTATTAAGTAATTTTGTCCAATAGTCATCTTAAATCCTCTTAGTTTCACGCCTACTCCTGCTGTGTTATCCAGTTAAAATAAGATCAATAGCCAGCTATTAATTATGGATCAATGTTTAATTATCAGTTCCAAAGTTACTGTCATAATCAGTTGCACAGATACATGACTTCTATGTCCTGTGTTTTATTAAAATGCTATGAAGCGGGGAAGAGAGGAGTATACAGCTAACTGATTCACAGATGGCTAGAAATCTGCCTTCTCAGCAGAGAGTATTAGAGAAGGGAATTTTCTGGAGAAAATCCTTAGGGTATATGCTCAAAGCTGCAGATTATAGTCTCAAACACGCACAGAAAGATTGGACTGCCCGAGGCAACAACGAGCTGAGCTACCTGCCACAGGTGTGGTCAAGAGCAACAACAAAAAAATGTAGCAGTTGGGGTTAAGTAATCTTGAAACTGTACCTGTGAGTCCTCAGAACAGGGAGGGAGAGAATCATCTCTCTAAGCACTCTATGATTATGTCTCCAGTTTTTGCTGAAAATGAACCTTCCAAACAAGAGAGGGGAAAATGTAGTGGAGAAATTGTCTACTTTAAGAAAACAACCAAAGCCAAAGTGGTTCTAAACACTCATCTCACTTTCTGTATTCCCAAAAAGAATCTCAACATCTTCACACATTCTTCATAGTATCCTTGTTGGCAGCCATCAGCCAGAAAGACCAAATGAAAATTAAAAAGAAGAAAACTGCCACAGGCACTGACAATATTCCAATGAAAAACAGGAGGAAACACACAACCACTCCGATAACTGTAAAGACAACACAGAGTTCATCTATTGACACTTCATCCAGTGCCTCAGGAGACAGGTCAATGAAAAAAAAAAAAAAACCAAAACTTGCTTTTACAGCAAAACTTTAATGAATCCTAAATATACCAAGCAAGGTAAGGAGTCTCTTTGGGTAAATTGGCTGGGAGTTCAGACAGAAGGCATGGAGGAAAGGTTTACTTACCCACAGCCAGGTTTAAGACTCCAGGTGTCACAGCTAATTCTCAACCCAATGTCACATTCATGAAGGCTGTCTCTTCTTATCTAATTAGCCCTATCCCCTGATTATACCTGCATGAGGTACAAAGAAAAGTAAATAAATGCAGCAAAGTGCAGCTTTTCTACTTCAAGACAAAGCTGCGAATATTTGTGCCAGCCAGACTGCTCCCAAGGCAGAAGTTCTACTAGTATAAAACTACCTGAAAAAAAAAAATCACAGTCGAAGATTATGTTTATGTTCTCATTTCCTTATTTCACCTCAAAAAAAGGATTCAATAACCATGTGTTTGATGGAACTGACAGGGAGGAGTGGGCCAAACATCTGTTCCACACCATCATTTCAGTTTTGTCTAGAGTTTGAAGAGGGATTTTCAGTCATTTGGTTTAGGTACCTATAGAAAAAACTCTTTGTGAAAGTCTGTAGGCTCATGTATTTCCTGCCTCTAAATGTAAAGCCTTAAAAATTATAGCAACACTGTCAACCAGGAAAAGCCAAATAGGGAAACAGTCCAAACCTTCAAAAGAACTTTCAAGAATTTAACATAAAGCCAAGAAAAAAGTAAGAATTTGGCACTGGTATAGCTTCTGAAGTCATGAATTGAAAGTTATTTTCAGTAATGTTTTCTGTTGCATGGAAGATCATTAAACTCACAGCTGATAGCTTCGTAACAAAGACAGAACTTTCTCTGTTCAGCATTAATGAGGCTTTATAGGCATTCAAGTCTAGGAATTGAAGGCATCTGCAGTGATCAACCTTGTACAGTTCCCTATTTTTAGCATACACAGTATTCAGCAGATTTATCACAGGAATATTGTTTGATTCCATCTCCGTGCCCCTCCCCCCCTTTTTTTTTTAGTACTTTCAATATGCATAAGATTTGGAACTGTTACGGCAGGACTGAAAACCATTTTGAAGGCTAGGACAGGGTTGCATAATGCACCAGCCAATCTGCTCACTGTATTAGAAAACTGGAGAGTTAGCACTATCTTTTTTATGATTCTGATTTAATTGTTTCTTATTTATATTCATCGCTGAAATCCACTGCATCTGAAGCTATTTTGAAAACGCAGCATTCTCCCAAAGGGCCCAATCCAACTCCCATTCAAACAAACAGCCTTCAATGGAGCCTATTTGTTGCTAGCCAACGAGATTGAATTCTGCTGCAGAGTGGTCCCCAGAGCGGTCCCCAGAGCATTTGTCACAGCTCTTTACAAATATTGTCCCAGTAAGAGCAGGTCTAAATATGCTTGTCCACATGTGCCACAGAAAACTGAAATCTATCTTTTATCTTCTTGAAACACGTGGTCAGATTTAAACTCCAAAAGCACGAAGAACTGAATCTATCAAGAATATAAAAAATAAAAAGAGTAAAAAATGTTCAACAGTTATAAAAAGGTAAAGAGCCAAAGCGAAAGCAGAAGGACGATAAAATATTTTCATGTGATAGGATCAAGTACCATTTATTCCACCCTTAAAATGAAGTGAAACAGAAAAATGTTTGTGTGTAGACTATAATGGCAGTATACAACTAAACTTCTCAAAAAGCTTGTTTCAACACAGCTATGAACATCATCAACAGTTTTGAAATAGCAAGAAATTTTGGAACAGACACAAAGCATACAAACACCACTCCAATAGCAAGTCATGAAAGTTATGAGGAAAGATTTTACATCTCACCAAGTATCTACTCACACAGGGTTACCAAAACAACAAAGTTTAAGACTGATGTTTCTTGATTATATCCTTACCACATAGAAGACCCTTATCTGTGAAACGAACAATGAGATAGGCTTTGAGAAGAGGACAGGTTTTGCTGGTTTATGGTAAATAAATAAATGTAACAGTGCAACTTCTGGCCTAAGTAGTTAATGATACAAATGAGAAAAACTCTTTCAATGGAAGGATTCTCTTACTCTCAGACTCTTTATCCCATTTTCTAGCATAGAAATCCAGACTCCGGCTGACGAAATTACTTGTAGTTTAAAGTCTGAGACAGTGGAAGATGAAGAGATTATTAAATGGGAATTCTATAACGTAGCATTACAAAAATTAAGACCTTTCTACAGGAAAGAGTTTTACTTTAAAATTAAGAACCTGATTTGTTGTTATGCAGTTTTTAAATTAAGAACTGGGTTTGTGGTTATGCAGTATTGACACGGTTCTTGAAAACAGTCTCCTTGGAAAGCACAAATCTTGGGAGATGCTCTCAATATCTGTCAGAGTTCAGAAACAGGATAATAAAATTAGATTTATAATACAATTTTAATATGTCTATTTCATAAGTAACACACACACACACACAGAAAAAAAGGTTTTTTAGAAGTTGGCCACCTTAATATCCCAAGAATACTCTTGGGAATCTGAGTGGATAACCAGTTACTTCAGTAGAGTAACTTACAGGATCACTCCATGCTTTGAAAGATGACAGAATAAGAGCATGAACTCCAAATTTCCACCTCTACCTCGAATCCCCACTGCAGCGCCAGATAAAGACAGGGCTTGAAACCAAGCTCAGTCAAAGCATCTTCTACACTTCACTTTGAGATGACTCTGTCCAGACAGCACTTCATACTCAAGCCCTACAAAGGCGCTCCACATCAGAGCCCAACAAGAACAGTTGGGGCACACACAAAAACAGGGAGGTTACCTCTGAGTTCCTTACTGTAGGATCAGAGTCACATAAGTCATGATGGCAGGAACACATCTTCAACCATATAACACATACACACCAAACACCGTTGGGACTAACAGGATTGCTCATCAACACAAACAGATTTAAATATGTATGTATACAGATAAATACACACGTACATGTTTATATGTATGAATATATACACACACACACACTCTCTCCCTGTCTGTGTGTGTACATCTATGAAATGGTCATAAATAATGGCACTGGATTGCCAAATAGTATACCCACCATTAAAAAAGTTGCATATAAAAGATTTCAGATTTAAAACTGCGCTAGCTGATTTCCTTCAGGTTAAAAGATAACATCATACAAAAGTAGATGTACAATGCACATTATGTTCAGCACCAACACCACGCTTTATCCGACAGCCATCCCATGCAGCCATACACTGGCAGCCACAAGCACACCCAGCAGCGGCACCTGTGGAGCTGAACCGGCCAGAAACAAGCTTTGTTCGCTCCAGAGGCCTCTGCTTCTGGGAGAATACTTGTGCTCAGAAGCGTGGACCAAAGCAGACGCCTGTGAAGCTGCTGATCTGATAAAAAGACAAAATAAAGAGGCTGGTTGCCAAAGGCACCAAAGCTGTCTAAAATGTACATATCTCATTTTACCTTCAGCACTTCTGCTGTCGAGGTGAATAGAGAACTCCCGCTGCACCTCAAGAGAGCTCCTGAACGCAAGCCCTTCAAGAAGGCCCATTTACTCCTTCCCGTCACACTTCTGAGATTCAAGACCACCGGGAAGCCAGAGCTACGACCAGCCTTTCCAGGTGAGCTCGACTGGGCACCCCCACTCCAGCCCGACCTCAGCCACCAAGCACAAAACCAAAGCCAAGGCGATGCTGCCACCCAAAACGTGTTTGGATATTACTTCATGTACGGTGTCACCGATTTCTGCTATTAAAATAATCCAAAGTACTTCTAGTTTTAGGGGCTGGGAAGCTTTCGGAGCTGGTGTTTCAGGACACGCTTCGGTCGGTTCAGCCCCGTTCCGCCGGAGCAGCTGCCCGGGGCCGCAGCGCCGCTCCCGGACCTTTGCCCCGAACCCGCAGAGCTCCGGGCACGATCGAGCGGCGGCCGCTCGCTCTACTTCTGCCGGCTCGCGCGG
>NW_010544177.1:0-12666 GCF_000687285.1 Phaethon lepturus | reverse complement strand
GATGATCTTTCCAACCTTAGTGATTCTGTGACTGCACACTGCAGAAAGGTACAACCTTTGAGGGCCAGGCAGTCAACATGCCAAAGTCAGTCCAAATTTGCTAAGAATATGAAAACAAAGAAAGAATAGGTTGTTATATTTTCCAGAGTTATTCCTATGCCTCTGGTACACCAGCTATTTGTATGTCTCTTTCCTGCACCTTTTCTAAGAAACATAAGGTAAGGCCTGAAGAAATTCCAGTTCTTTGACGGCAACTATGTAATTAAATTCAGCCATGACTATTCACAGAGAAAAAAGAAACAATCAATGGCTTAAAAAAGAGAAATCTTTACATGATTCTTGGATATGCAGCAAATTATTTTGACTCAAAACAGAAGGATATTGGTTTCTGGTGACATGAAATTGGCAGAAAATGAATACGAGAAACATCTCATAATTGACAAACTGGTACAGACTGAAGGACAACGGGAAAAGTTATTTCTCTCTACCTAGTTAAGTAAACTTTGAAAAAAATTACTAGCTAGACAAAAGCAGCTCTGGAATAACAAAGAACATATCCCTTACTATTCAATTCTTAGTATGATCAGTGCTCAGAGGGGGTGCAGGTCAAGGAGATAGAATTGACAGCCATTGGAGACATGGATGTGTAGTAGAGGTTGTCCTTAACTGCCAATGTTTCATGACCAATTGCTTCCATTTCTCTCACAGCATGTTAGTTTAATTCTCCCGGTTTAGTCAAAATTCCACCCACCGGTTATTATTAATAAACAGAATCAATTTCTTCTGCTTCTTATCCATTAGCTTTCTATTCCACTATGTTGAGAGATCTAAAAAACTGTGAATGAACAAGAGAGAAGACAAATTCCAGCTCTGGCACTATTTTAAAGAACTAAGAAATGAACAGCGTAAGAGAGAAGGATATGGTTGTGTTAGTGGAAAACATGTTCAAAAGCTCAGCAAAATACATATGAGACTTGGCAATTCTCCAGCTACGATTTAAAAGGTAACAAGATGGTACACAATTAGATTTCAGGAACTGAAAAACTTCAGATTGAAAGTATTTTTAAGCCAAACACCAACAGCACATCTTATGAGAAGCCTACCTATAAATACTTTTTAATGTAATGTTGAGGCTGTAGGAAAATCAGTAGTCCTCAGGTTTTTTTTTTTCCACCTTATTCAGCTTTTTTCCCCCCCATATATAGTACTCTTTCCACTGGAGAATCTATTATTATAAGGGTAAATTGACACACTAGAAAAACTGTGCTTTGAATAAGTTAATGTGCTGCTACGATTTATCTTTATCTTCCTTAACTTGTTTGAAGTACAGTGGCAGAAAGTCAAATAGCAAAACTAATTAAAAAACAGAAACAAGTATTCAGGATTTGATCAAACAGTATGTTATGCACGCCAATATACTAGTTTCTCAGAAATACACTCAACACATGAGCTCTATACTCCAACCTGTAAAAATACAGAACACAGAATATTTTACATTAAGTTCTAAAATGAAAAATAGTTTGTTAAAGATATAGAAAGATTAACACAACTTGAGTGAATACTAAATAATTCATGAATGGAATTAATTAAAAACATATCCAAGTTACAGTTTATATTTAAAACATTCTCAAGGGAAAAAAAAGCCAGTAACTCTGCAAGGTCATTTACACAGGATGAAAATTTACAAATTTTGTAAAAAATAAAATTATTAAATTTATTAAAAAATAAAATAAAATAAAACTATCAGTCCACTGAGGAGACTACTGCAGAAGATTCAACACAGTAATTCATGTTTTATCATGTTGGAAAACTATTGTGCAGGATGAAGACTACAAGCAGTGACAGCAATTCAGACAAGCACTGCAAAACAACAAGGAACTTGCCAAGCTACACATGAAGATCAAAAGTTGATCCATTTGGACTTTTAACAAATTGATAAAAATATACGTATCTGATATTCCCTCAAAGCATGCAGACAACTTCCCGTAAGAAGACAGCAAAAGACAAAATTTTCCAAGAGCCCACTTGAACAATCAAATCCAGATTCCTGGAAAAAAGGCATCTACAAAACATTTAGTTTCTAAAGAGTTCATACACCCTACAGATCATACATCCAACAAACTTCAAATATGCAGGGGGAAAAAAAAGTTTTAAAAAATCAAAACCCATAAATACCGTGTGCAACAGGAAGAAAGCTGGAGAGAAACTTCACCCAAAGTCCTGAATTCTTATAATATCAAGGAAATTGTTAGCCAAAATCTCCAAATCACTAGATAGTTCCTATCAATCTGACCAGGACAGATTCCAGACAGGAAACTAAGTAAATTTTTAAACCTTGACCTGTTACCAAGGCATATCAGCATTTCATAAGCAGAAACTGCAGTAGACCCCATTCTATACTTGCAGTATTCCAGAAGAAAGACAACCTCTATATTCTCGTATAAATTGAGGGAGAAAGTTTTTTTCCCTGGACCCTGAGAGTAGCCCAGGGGGAAGTCTGAAACCTAAAACTAATTCACTATAAATATCAGAGAAACATGCACAGTCTGTAAGTAGCAATATGATCTCTTTTCAGCATTCCTTGGACTAATCAATAAATCGGATGCCCAAGGACTTGACTTGGAAGCTTACATTTTATCTACTTTTCAAGTTCTATTTAGTTCTATTTCTCTCACTACTCTTGATTACTGTGCTAACTAGAAACCTTCAAATTTCCACTGTAAATTTACTCATGTCCAACATACCCAAATTAGGATTCAAAAACTTAAGTGTTACTGGTGCAACAGGTGAAATACAAACAATCACATAACAAAACATATCATAAATAGCAAATCATCCATCCTTGAAAGAGACTGTATGTACTACTCTGAGAATAGCAGATCTAAATCCAGAAACTTGTCTGCTGGTTTGCAGAACTTCTCCCACAACCCTCCCTCATCACAAGCTCAATATCATTAATTCCTTATGCAACTCCTTTCAGGATGCATTGACTTTCAGTCTTCATTAATGGGTGGCATCACTTTTTAATTAAAATTCTGCCTGTGGAAATATTCAGGATCCACACCTTCACAAGAAAATTTTACTGAAATATATCAGATACCACTGAGTCCTCAATATATATTCTAGGTTAGAGAAGACAAAAAAAAGGAAGAAAAAAGGAAACTAAAGTAGCCATAACCTAAATATAGAAGAATTTGCCGATAGCAAGGAAAATATTTTGACAACATTCTGTCCATGTAAATAGCTGTTCTTGATCTCTAGCATTCATATGTTTAGTGATATACAGGAGCCAATAATAGTTTTCTATGTTCTTGTACTATTCATGATTTGATCCATCAGGCAAAATTGGTGTTTTTACTAGACTGAAAGTTCAATCAGACTACACTGTTTCCTTAGAAACAGATCTGTTTGTCTCGATTCCTCTTACTGTGGATAGCTTGTACTCAATCTCCCTGCAATTTTCACCCTTCTTAGCAGGAAGCAACAAGGTCTTTCTGAGAAAGACTCACAGTCTTGTTTGCCTGACACTAGTCACATGATAATGCTGATGCTGCAGAGGGGCAGATGGGCTTGACAACTTTTCTTTCAATTGTACTAATTCAATCATCCCAAATCCAGTCCTAAAAATGCATTCACAAGTGATGTGGGCAGCTGGTGCAGGTGGTCTTGGGGTCAAATTAAGGATCTCTCAGAGTACAGTGCAGCCATCACTCCAGTGTTTTAATGTGGCAACATTACGTGGTATATTTTCCCAAAAAGCTGGGGCACCACACACAAAAATACATTAGCAATGCACATAGGCAGAAGATTTTGTTACTATGGAAGGCAAACATTTTAAAACACTCATTTCAAACACAAGGGTATAAAATCAAACACAAAAGTACCATACACTCATGACTATTTAGTTTACAGCACCAGCAGGTGTTAATTCCCTCTTAGTAGTTCTAGCCTTCATTTGCAAACACTGATTTGTCAAAAATACAAAGCAACAATGTCAGGGACAGTAAGTCCCAAATACAATACTTTTCTTCCATAATGTCTTGTACTGGCTTTCAAAAGTCATATAGTCTTATTGTGTATTTATTACAGATGTAAAACAAATGCATGTCATCTTTTTTTAATGACAGAAAAACACTTAAATACTCTGAAGTATATTTCTAAAACTGCAGCAAGTACTTTGCCAATATCTTTTAAACAAATAAATTTTTCCTTACCTCTCTAAGATGCATGTTTTCCTTCTCCTTCTGATCTAAAATCACTTCTAAATGATTAACCTGAGATTCAGCCTCCGCCATCCTTCGAGTTCTCTCATTGTCATCTTCCATTCCTTTAGATGGCAAACCTTTACTTTGTAACATTTCCAGCAGCTTTTTTATTGATTCATCTCTGGCATTTAGTGTTTGTTTTTGTGTTTCAATCCTAAGCTCCATTTCTTCTAGTGTTTTTCTCAACAGGAAGAGCTCTTTAGCTTGTCTATCATGTTCTGCTTGAAGTCTTCGAAAATTCTCCTCTGTGAGCTCAATGGTAAAATGCTCAGCCCCTCGGTTTCCACTTTCTTGCTGGAGAAGATGGTTAAGGTCTCTCTGGGTTCTAAGCTCATCTTGAAGTGCCTGGATTGTCATTTGCAAATGCTGCAATACATAAAAGAAAGAAAAAATTAAAAAAAAAAAATCAATTTACAACCTGGAGGTAGGATCAGTCTTTGATTAAACTTTTGTTGTACCCTGTTACAAAAAATCATTAGAATCAATGATGAAAGAATATCAAATGACCTTATAAAATAGCAAATGCATGTGACAATATCTGTAATGATATCTTTCAAGTGCTTCTAGGAGAAAAAAAAAAAACCACACACACACAAAATAGTGTCAGCTACAGCTGAAATAAATAGCAAAGAAAGGCAAACCAACAAGCTCAAACACTAGGCAGTGACACATCCACTAGTAGAGTCAATATGTACCTATAAAGCTAAAGACCCAGTATTCCATGTTTTCTAAATTACTTCATAAGCTAAAGGTAATTCTGCCCTTCATGGTACTCAGCACAGTACTGGTGTTTATAAAGTCAATCAAAGCACTGACTGTAACTGAAGGGGGCTTTGGGGAAGAGCTGAGTTGGGGCTGGTTGGTTTTGTTTTTTCTTTTGGCAATTAAAGCTATGAATGTGTTTAGTAAACAGGATTACTGTATCTCTAACAAGCAAACAAAAAAAAACACAATAAGCAATTCTGAATTTTGAAAAATAAATTGACTGCAAATAGTGGACAAACCTTTGTTCTCCTGGCATCCAAAAACTGAACAGCATGGTAAATGAAAAAATGAAGCAAAATCAACATAAATAAAGGTCAGATGCAAGCAAAGGAGATTCAACAGAAAGAACTGAATTCAACAAAAAGTATCTTCAACAGAAAAAATAATTTTATAAATTTATAAAGAAAGGCACCAACAACTTTTCAGTACTCAAATATATAAATCTAAACTATAGACAGACTGTCACATCTGTTGAATGAAGAAAAACATATTAGAAATAATTAATCCCACAGTGAATAATAACATTTCTATTTTATCTTAGCATCCCTTTACGCTTTAGGGTTTTTCAAAACACAGTAGCATGTCCTAAAATATTTGTACCACACCTGAGTACAGGAGTGTGTATCTGTTCAAGAGCTAAATCTTGCACTCCTTACTCAACACAAATCAAAATCAAAAATAATTTTGCCCATGTTAAGATTGGAACAGAGATAATTGTCCTAAATTGCTAGGGTTTATTTCAGATTACATTTTTATCTGACAAATTGTTTTTCTTCGTATTTTTTCCCCTCTATTTACTGCCTACACAGCATACTGAATTTACAGAAATATGAATTCCTGAATAGCCACATGGTCTGTACCAGAAGACATATAACTGCAGGAATTGGATTACTTAAACACATGGCACCAGACTTTGTTTTGCATTAATGGATATTCTGCAACTCCACATTCTAAAAACAAAAACCAAAAAGACCACCAAAAAAACCAAGCATACAACAAAACAGGACAAAAAAACCCTCAAAACACACACACAACCAACAACAGTAAACCACACACATCCAAAACACACCTCACCAAAAAAAAAAAAAACCAACCAAAAACCACCACAAAAGCCACCAAACCACATAATTCATTATCACATGAACTCAGTATGGAAGGCTTCTTCATTTGATTTGGAGGACTTGGCAGTGTTAGGTTTACAGCTGGACTCGATAATCTTACAGGTCTTTTCCAACCTAAATGATTCTACAATTTAATACTACCTTCTCGTTTAGTGCAATTACATCTAAAGCTGTCAGTTTGTAACAATAATTTAAACTAAATGAAAAATGTAAAAACCTTAAGAAAATAACCTTTTGAAATCATGTCTTTTACCAGTTTTTTCAAATGGAAAAAAGTATTGACAGTAGTAGAATTCTGTATAGTTAGACACTTTGAATCTGTTCTATCATTAAATAGCACTGTTTTAATAAGTGTCCAGATCTCAATTCTCTTAATAAATGCATCTTATTAGGAACACACTCAGTTAAGAGCATAAAAATATAGGCTACTCATCATTTTCAGCCCTGCTTTTATTTAATGGCAATTTTTGCCTTTTCTTAATCTCATAATCTTTTAAATTATTTATATAAACTTAAAATCTCACAATAAATTTAAAACTCCTCTATACGTTGCAATTTTCCCGCTTTATATCTACTGAGTATTTATGACCCCAAGATTGACAGTTTTAGCACAGAAATTCAGTGCATAAATCCAAATCAAATTTTCAAGAAGTACAGAAATTATATTCAATTATCATCATAACTGAATTAACAAAGACAAGGGAAGGAAATGACAAAGATGGACAAATGCTGCAAAGTAAACAGAATCGAAGCCATTTCTTTTTAAATGCTTTTTCACTGTGTTATGTCATAGAGACATAATTTTTGTACATTACCTTAACCAGCCGATACAGTGGTTTTGCAATTGTTACAAATTAAATGACATCTTGCATTAGAGAATACAAACCTACTGTATTATCTAACACTTTGTAGCTTTGTAACCCTGAAAGTTGGAGAACAGATGCTTGAAATCACTGATTTAAAAATAATTCAGTTTTACTAAAGAGATTGCAAGTTTCCTTTCTACAAGGATATATTATTTTTCTTCACTAGCATTAGAGCAGAAATATGGATGAAATCCTGATTTAAAAGTATGAAAAAGAAAAGGAAACAGAAAACCAGAAACCACCTTCACATTACATTACATTCTTCAATATATGACTAGTGAGATGGAAAAGGCAAGGCAGCAGGTAAAAGTAACACGTTCACCTTTTAAAATAAAAAAAGTAAATTCTCAGGGAAAAAAAAGTGACAGACACCTCAAAAAATACATCGGATTATCTCCATTCTCATCTTTGAGCACATTTAATTTAGCTGACCATGTTGCAAGCTACTTTAAAATTGCATTCAGTCGTTTGTTACTAGTAAAACAATCCCCTAGTAAGGGATTGTTTTATAAGCATTTAAGAACTCATAATACAAGTTTCTATCTTGAAGCTCAAGGAAAAGCTTTTTTTCTGTCCAGGTTTTGTTGTAGTCACTGGTTTGGGGCAAGGGTGTGGGGTGGCACTTAAATCCAGCTTCTGACAAGAAGCAATTATACATGAGACTCACAGTTTCAATTCACAAAAATACATTTTTATTCAAAGGCTTTAAAGGAAACCATGAGAGTGTTGCAAATGTGACAAAAAAATTAAAAGCCCATGATCAAATAAAAAAATAACATTTATATAAAATTTTTTGTTCAATCTTATAATTGGAAAGGGAAACAGCTTTGGTTTTTACAACTTCAGACTTGGAATCATATAACTGATCTGACACATCTTTACTGATTTTTCCTGTTATGGAATGAAGTCTTGGTTAGAGCTTATTATTATTATTGAAAATTTTCAGAGTAGTAATTATGGAAAAATAGATTTGTATCCATTTAAAATATTCATAAATTTGCATCAAGCTTGGAAAACAGCACCTCTCAAAAGCTCAAAAGAATTTAAGAAATATTTTGGGTTTTGTTTTTCAAATTAGAAGTTTAGATTTTAAACTTTATCACGTTATTTTTAATATTAAACTTTTTTTTTTAATGGAATTAGAATTTTTCTAACTGAAATGCTTCCCGTTGATCAAACAACATTTCATTCAATATCATACAAAGAAATTCCCCTTTTAATTAATTTCCAGGTTGGTGTCCATATTATCTATCAGCCAGAGTTTCAGTCCAAGGGCAGTCACTTGAAGAATGAACTTCTCATCTATACATTCTTCAAAAGAACGGGTGGTTGAAGTAACACACATATAAGGATAAGCACAGCAAACTAAATCCTCCGCATTCCAAAATTATTTCACTACTAAGCAACAGCAATATTAAGCAACTACCAGTAGTCTAGAAATAGTCAAAAGAAAATTATTTTCTCTGATCTGAATGACTTAAAATATGTCCTGCTGATGTTAAATTAGACAATACTTATTACTTTATGCTAAAAATTACTTACAAATAAATGTTTTCCAAAGTCGAGTGGTCTCTGTATACCAAACACCTATATGTGTATAAGACTAATTTCTAAATTATTTAAAATGTTGTAAGACAAAAATAAAAGCAGACTTAACTTACATGTTTCTAACAAACAACCCTTCTGAATACAAGCTGTAAAAGCCAAAACTGTTGGATACACACACAGATAATTAGAAATCAGAACTCAATCAGAAATCAGAATCAGCAATTCTGGTAAGATAAACCAGACAACTTCCTCTTCTGTCCCACAGCAACTTACATATGCGGTACCTAGGTTCTACCCGTAACCATGTTTGTCACTGAGCAGAATAGTAGTTGTGGCTGCTTCTCAGTAAATATGTTGAAACTAACAGCTTCAACTGTGGCAGACTGCTGCTACTTTGACATAAGAGAATCCATTTTTGTCCACCTTCAGGACTTAGAACTCTCTTTGAACACAATGGACCAGATTTACACTCAGTGCTGGCACAGACTGGCACACTGCAGCTAGCTAAGAAAGGAAAGAACAAATGTTGTGAGGGTGGAAAGAAATTGTGTGATTAATTGCAGTGGGGGAGGAATGTAGGAGTGCTGTGAATATCTGTCACATTGCTGTCATTACATAGACATAGGACTTTATGGGATTTTAAAAAAAAACATGAAAGTTCTATCATATTCTTCATAATTTTTACAGACAAGTTGACCAGAAATATTTCCATGCCAATTTCTTGGAAACTGGTAAATAGCTCTCTCAGAACTTTCATTCTTTCTCTATAGCCCGACTCCAAGAGGCAATTCATGGAACCGCACAGGAGGTTCCATTAATCTTTCTCTGAATTAAGCATAGTGCAGATTTTCAAAACTTGCCCCCATAAATTGAAACAAAACTATGAGAGGAAGATGAATTAATGGCACTTCCCAGATTCCAATTCATGTTATACACAAGGAAGTTCCTCTAATCTGTGCCAACTGGCTATTGCCAGAGGCATTGCCTGCAGAGAACTGTCCTGCCACAGTATTCCATGGGCAAGAGCACATAAGCACTTTCAGAGCACCTCAATGCCATAGATATATGGTGAACAGTGAAGGAAAAGGAAACTGCAGGGGGACTTTCTGATTTAAAATTGTTACGTCTACCTACAGAAGTACACAGCTTCTCGTACTTTGCACCATTGCCCCGGAAGGAAAACCAAAGAACATGTTGAAGAATCCAGTCTAGTGTCACATAAAAAATTGTCTTCTATTAACATGGCAGGAAGTGGCAAACCTTGTGCAAGGTCAAAAAAGAAAGAAATTATAGCTGGAGCTGTCTTGACTGGGAAAGCCAGCCTGAAGGATTTGGTGGCAGAAAGTGGTCTTATGCTATCATCAAGTGATGGATTTTGAAATACACATCCATCCATATGCAATTTGCTAGTAGTTTTCTGTAACATAGTGATAATCTTAACAAGCTAATTCTTCAGACAAGAATCACTCAAATTTGGGCATCAGAGCTGCTGAAAGATGTTCTTTAATAGTTTCTGCTCTGAATAATTGGGTACAGCATTATCACCAAATGGGGTGATGGCAAGATCATCCAGTAGATTTGAAACAACTATTTCTGAAGCCATCGAAGAGTATTTGTTATTTTGGTGTTTTATCCAAAAAGAGCTATTGCTACCTTATTGGACTTGAGTGTGTTTTTCCCATCTAATGCCTCAATCCTCCCTCTCACTGTCTTTTTATTGATTTCTAGTTCCTATCTCCCACTGCTCCATTTTTAGCTCCCAATTCCCCTGTTTCTTCCCCACTCCAAACACAAGGACAAAAGGTGTTAGTTTTACCTTCTAGGACCCTCTTACCTGGCTTTACAATAGTTCAGAAGTAATGCGATACTTTAATCAAGCAATGTGACCACTGTGATAACAGTCTCTGTCCTCTCAATGCCAGAACTTCCATGTAAATGTGATGGTCAAACAATCTGACAAAGTGAAAATCAACTGTCGGCAAAATCCTGCTATTTTAGAAGGAATAATCAGAGTCCATGAAAGAGAGTAGGTCCAGGCAAAAGACATCCACACACTGCAAGGTGGGATGTGAGGTAAGGCTGAACTGCCTTACCTTACACCAGGCAGCTGGCAGTATACATAGGAGCACATCAGGATGGATTCATGACAAAGACTTCCAGGAGAGCTAGAAATGAAACTAAACTGAAGATTTCAATACATTTTTTTTTTCCTTTTATTAATGCACATAATAGTGACAAAGGATTTTGTTAGTTGCTTATGATCTGTTATAGCCTTTGAAAAGGCATAGTCCAACACAGCATTTTTCTGAATTTATTCTTCAAACTATGGATGATTGTTTTAAGCAGTCTCTGTAGCTAACTTCTTGATGATATGGGACATCTTAATAAGCAGCCTTGCATGATCACATTATCTCTATGGTGCATGCAATGAAAAGAGTAAAATGTACTAACTTAAATGCCCTGTGTCTTGGGACATAAATGTAGAATTTACATGGCTAAAGCAATTGATCTTGACAGTGGCAAATACATGATGATATAGAACACTGTGAAAAAAATCCTACTGTGTAATTGTACACCATAGAAAGCTACAGTTATAACTGAATACATCTGAACAAATATAGCAACATAATACTATTAACTATACTCTCATTTTCTAAAAAACAAGCTTCATTATTTATTCTATAATCTGCCACTTCTCCATTTTCATTCTTCACTGTATGAAGCTCTATCATTGAAAGGTGACAAATTACTTAAAGCTTTCTTATGAACTGCATCTAAACCAATTCGTATGTTAACTTTAGTTATACTACTGAAACAAGTATGAGCATTAGACTTGCAAATATTTGTAACTAAACATTGTTAAGGACAAACGCAAATCTTTATCTTCTCTTCTGTAAGAGAAAACCAAAAAAGGGAATTGGAGATATTTTCTTCATCAGCATAAATTAAGAAATGTATTCTCCCATACATTTGCTCATTTGTCTTATGCAATTTAAAATTCTGGCATCCAAACAACAAGACTGAAGATCAGTTGACAAGAATTTTGCTTGAATAAGACAGGACTGACAGAAAGAGATGAAAGGAGAAGATACGTAATTTGTGAGGAATCACAGGAGATTCAGACCACACACACAATGCATTTTCAGCATTAAAAATTCTGGAGGTGCAACAGATGTGAGACAACTTCTGTATAACACCATTTGCTGCTAGAACCATGTGTTTTAAAAGAGTGTATTCTTGTTTACCGGCTTTCCTTACTTTTCCTTTCCTTACGCTTTTAAATTTGGTACGTTGTCAAATTCTAGAACGCTTGCCCTTAATGCCATGCTTTGCGAGTTATATAAGGAATCTTGTCATGTATGTTTAAATCGGCATTTCTTAATACAGACATATTTAAGCTGAACTATCAGACTTCATTACTATTCAGTCAGCTTCTCTAGGCTCTCTCGCACAAATATTTTAGCAAAAAACAACTAAGATTGGAAAGACAAAGTATTGCCTAAAAACCTGAGGTCATTGTACAAAAATGCATCTCCATCTATAACTGAGGGGTAACTGCAGCCTAAAACATTTTAGTATTGCAAGTTTGATAGTAGCTTTGTGCCTAATTCTTCAGGCACAATCTGTCGATATACTTCTTTCCCGATTCCCTGGTTTGCTGTGGGCTGAGAGATTTCATTTTACATTTATTTACTTTGCTTTGCCATTTGCCCTAAGTAGACCTGCTATCACAGACACAGTTTGTCATTCTGTCAAATAATATTTCTTCAAAATAGGTATTTACAATATCACAAATGCATCTCTAAAGCACTGAAGTTCATTTGTTAATTTGAAGTATTTTGGGGTAGAAAAAAATAACTGTATGTCTGAAATCTCTCTCTCTATAATGCCTTCTTCTTTCTTCCAGTACATATCTCCAGTATAGCCAATGCTATGGTAGGTGATCTCATTTCAGGTCTTTCAAATTCACCTTGCCACTAAAATGCAATACTTCCTCCAGCCGCTCCTCATAAGACTTGTGCTCCAGACCCCTCACCAGCTTCGTTGCCCTTCTCTGGACATGCTCTGTCCACCTCAGCATCCTTCTTGGAGCGAGGGGCC
>NW_010544176.1:0-1788 GCF_000687285.1 Phaethon lepturus | reverse complement strand
TCAGGATGATCTGCTCCATAACCTTCTCCAGAACCAAGGTTGGATCCTCTTTATGACCCTTCTTGTAGATGGCCATAACGTTGGCAAGCCTCCAGTCATCTGGGACCTCCCCTGTTAACCAGCACTGCTGATAAATGATGGAAAGTGTCTTGGTGAGCACTTCTGTCAGTTCCCTCAATACCCTTGAGTGGATCCCATCCGGCCCCATCGATTTGTGTGTGTCTAAAAGTGGTCTAGCAGGTCGCTAACCATTTCCCCTTGGATGATGGGGGCTTCATGCTGCTCCCCGTCCCCGTCTTCCAGCTCAGGGGGCTGCGTACCCAGGGAACAACTGGTCTTACCATTAAAGACTGAGGCAAAGGCGGCATTAAATACCTCAGCCTTTTCCTCATCCTGAGTCACTATGGTTCCCCCTGCATCCAATAAAGGATGGAGATTCTCCTTAGCACTCTTTTTGTTGCTAATGCGTTTACAGAAACATTTTTATTGTCTCTTATGGCAGTAGCCAGATTAAGTTCTAGTTGTGCTTTTGCCCTTCTAATTTTCTCCCTGCATATCTTCATGACATCCCTGTAGTCTTCCTGAGTGGCCTGCCCCTTCTTCCAGACATCATAAATTCTCCTTTTTATCCTGAGTTCCAGCCAAAGCTCTCTGGTCAGCCAGGCCAGTCTTCCCCCCCACCATGTTGTCTTTCAGTACATGGGGATGGCCTGCTCCTGTGCCTTTAAGAGGTCCGTCTTGAAGAATGTCCAGCCTTCCTGGACTCCTTTGCCCTTCAGAAATGCCTCCCAAGGGACTCTGCCAATCAGTCTCCTAAACAGTCCAAAGTCAGCCCTCTATAAGTCCAAGGCAGAAGTTCTGCTGACCCCCATGCTTGCTTCTCCAAGAACTGAAAACATTTCATGATCACTGTGCCCAAGATGGCCTCCAACTGTCACATCACCCACAATTCCTTCTCTGTTCACAAACAACAGGTCCAGCAAGGCACCTTCCCTAGTTGGCTCACTAACCAGGCTGTGTCAGGAAGTTATCTTCCACACACTCCAGGAACCTCCTAGACTGTTTCTTCTCCACTGTACTGTATTTCCAGAAGACATCTGGCAGGTTGTAGTCCCCAACAAGAACAAGGGCTAGAGATTGTGACACTTCTCCCAGCTGCTTATAGAATATTTTGTCTCTCTCTTCATCCTTGCTGGGTGGTCTATAACAGATTCCTACCATCATACGCACCTTGTTGGCCTTCCCCCTGATTCTTACCCATACTCAACCATCTTGTCACTATCATTAAGCTCTAGACAATCAAAACACTCCCTAATATACAAGGCTATCCCACCATCTCTCCTTCCTTGTCTATCCCTTCTTAAGGGTTTATAGCCATCCATTACAGCACTCCAGTTGTGCAAGTCATCCCACCATGTTTCCGTGACGGCAACTACATCATAGTTTTCCTGCTGCACAGTGGCTTCCAGCTCCTCCTGTTTGTTGCCCATGCATTAGTGTAGATGCACATCAGTTGGGCTATTGATCCCACCACCTTTTTTAGGGGGAAGCTCTAATTCCTACGTGACCATTCTCAAGCAATTCTGTGGTTTCTAACACATCAGTAACTCCTGCATCTTTGCTGCTGCATGGATCTCCATCCTCTACCTCCACTGAGATGGCAGACTGAAGGACCTTGTTATCACACTCATGAATGGGCTCAGAAAAGATTTACTAAAAATATTCATATCTGAAAAAATGTCCCAATCTCTGCTTCCCTTAAAGATCAGACAGAAGGCAGGTTATTGT
>NW_010544175.1:37075-37431 GCF_000687285.1 Phaethon lepturus | reverse complement strand
GGGAATATATCCATATGGGCCGGCCTACAGTGTGTGTGTGGGGTACATCTATACAGGCCTGCCTGTGGTGGGGGGGTATCTGTATGGGCCTAGCTGCAGTGTCTGTGTGTGGAGTGTATCTGTATGGGCCTACCTGCAGTGTGTGTGGGCGGTATATCCATACGGGCCTAGCTGCGATGTCTGTGTGTGTATGTATATCTGTATGGGCCTACCTGCAGTGTGTGCGTGTGAGGTAAACCTGTATTGGCCAACCTGTGATGTATGGGGCATATACCGGGCCTTTAATGCCCATATAACCAGCAGTATGTCCAGGCATTCTGATGGGAAACTGAGTGGGTTTTTTGTTTGCTTTATAA
>NW_010544175.1:0-37044 GCF_000687285.1 Phaethon lepturus | reverse complement strand
GAAGCATTTGTTTATTTGGGCAAAAGGTGTCATGGCTCAGCGTAAATCCCGCTCTGCGTCGCCATCTCCCCTGCCTTCCCTGGCTCCTCGTGCTCCCTTCTCTGTTCTGCCCGGGGAGAGGTGAAACGAGAATCCTCTGCTGCAGCTTCTGCGAGAGAGTTATTCCCATGAGCGTCAGGTAGACGACTCACTGTAGGAGCTGAATACGCTGGAGAAGGAGAAAGCCGAATGGGTGTGCGCCAGTGATTGCAAATACCAGAGGCGAGTCAAACTGTTGGCTAGCTGATAGTTCGTGGCAGTTACACCAGCTAGCCCCCGGGTTGCCGTCCCAGGTGGCAAGTTTTGTTGCCTTCCTACGCTGAGAGTGCTATGTGTGTTTGTGTCTTGTTAACATCACCTGGGCACAAAACAATAGGATTTGACCTATTTTGAAGCTTAGAAGCTCATTCTTGTGAGTTCTGTGGAGCCCCTTACATTGTGTGGTTCTATACGTTTATGCGGCGCTGGTTTATAATGAATGGGGGCATGGAGGATGCCAGTCCTGTGGGATGTAACTCGGCATCCGCCAAAGTCAGCTGAGCTCTTGCAGTTCATGTTTACCCATGGGATGCTTTATTATCCTTAAATCTTCTATACTATTATAGATATTATCATTAAATCTTCTATAGTAAAATTCAAAAGCACATAACAAGCCACATCCATTGAAATATGGGTTTATATTACGTTAGCCTTAACATGACTAGCAGCCTGCAGGGAAATGAGCTGTTCTTGCTGTTGTATACTGAAAAATGCTGTGAAACACGTACGCAGGCTCAAAGTTTCCGTTGCATGTGAAGGATAGGATTTGCTCTGCTGTGAAAGGTGCTTTTGATATCATTACTAGTAAGTCTGTGATGCTGCTTATACATCTACTTGTTTTTTATTGCCTTGAGTAGCCCAGCTTACTGTACTGGTGCTACCCGTTTCAGTACCTGTAGGAAGGTGCAGCAGAGGTAGAAGACCTGGGGGCTGCAGTCCTGAGCTGTGGGTGGATGTCCCTTGCGTTGGAACGGAGCAACTTAGTCCATTTTGCACTTGAATTGCTGTTGGAATTTAATCTGCCTAATCTTGCACCTCCTGCCTGATCGCCTTCAGACAGGCAAGCTCTGCAACTAGGAAAACCTCACCTAAGTCCTTCATGTGTCAGAAGTATCCAGAAAACCCTCCAGAAAACGTTGTAGTTTAAATATGCAGCATATTTTAAGCAGTAGATTTAAAAACATGAAGTGTTAGTGATTTTTTTTTTTTAGAGGTGTGATGCCATATACTAAGATATTTTTTTATATATGCAGAAGACCTCAATAATGTTTCGATTTGGACTAAAATTTGGGCAAATAGTACCTGTTTAAAGATTCTAAAAAGTGTTTTTACATTGGTGTTAACATGACTTTTTTTTTTTTCCTTTCTGCTTAAGTCTTAACCTACTAAAAATTAAGTATACTCTTTAATTGATTATTTTAAAATATACATTAGAATTCATTATTTATAATTTCTTGTTTACTGAAAGTAAAATTGATAGTTGATTCATGAGAGTTAGGACTGAAGAAAATAAGTTCTGCAAAAATTTTTGAAACTGATCTTGTTTATCAGTTTATAATTCATGTATTTCAGTACAACAAAAAATGTTGAAGATTTGAGACTGACTTGCTGTCCATTGTTAGAAGAAAAAATTTTTTTTTCTGAATGACAAAGTGGTTTGGAATTAAAAAAGAAGCAATTGGCTTGAATAATTAACTTCAAATAGATTTGGCAGACTCATAGTAATTTATTTACTCTATATGACCCATTCACTTAGTTAACTAATAATTCCCTATATCATTCTTCTATAGCATTATTATTTCTAACAAATTCCCTATATAATTCTTTTATAGCATTATTATTTCTAACAAAGAATGTCTTTGATCCATAGGGATTTCTGTAGTGATAGCCTGAATGCAAACATTCTGAAGAATTGCATTTACCTAACAACAAAAGCTATATGGTTTGTAAAACATGAATGAAAACTAATGCGTGTGTGAGCTCACTTGCTGAAGTTTCACTCGAGTCAGCGAAATGGAAGTTGAGGTTCATCTCAGCGTATTTTAGAAGGTCCTTTTCATTTAAAAACAATGATAGAACCTGTGGAAGTTTGTGGATGCATTTAACTCATTTGAAAGTGATGAACGTGACAGTTCTATTCAAACAGTTGACGGTGCTTAACAATACATTGTACCTTTTTTTTCTTTCTTTTTTTTTTTTTAATAAGCTGCTGCACAGACCTGAGAGGCCTTTTTTTCCTTTTGTATGGAAACTTTCTGTTGTTGTGGCTACTGACTGCTCAGCAGAATGTGTTGTTCAGGGAATATAGGATGTTCTGCAACAATTTTTCTGCCCTTTTTTTTTTTTGTTTAATTTAAAAATATAAAATTACAATATCTGGTAGTAATAGAGGCGTGATTAGTTTAAATATGTGCTTGACTCAGTGCCTTCAGCCTACCTGCAGTGGATAATGATTCTTGCTTAAATTGGGACAGAATTAGTGTTTGGCTGGTAGAAAATGGGGAACTCAGCCTTGCCCTGCTAATAAAGGAGTTGCCACATAAAGATTCAAAGAATAAGTAAAGAGGGTTTTTTTTGCTCAGTACAATGTGTGTAAAGATAGTGCCATATCTAATGTACACACACACGTATGCTGTACTTAAATTAGTAATTGTATTTTCTTTTTCTGTACTCTTGACTAATAAATAAATAGTGTGTGTAATCTGAATGATTTTCCTGTCAGTCTTTATTCAAATAAATCTGCAGGCACTTTTTTGTAAGGAAGAGGCAAGGCAATTCAGTTTTAGTTTGTAAAATTGGGTGAGTGCATGAAATAGCGCGGCTGAGTAAAAAGATTATGTTGTGTAAGTGTGCTATGTACTATGATTTTGGGGGGAAATTGTGCAAAATATACTGTATTTTTTTGTAGTAATTCTACTAACAACATAGAGAAATATTTTCCAGAGGTGGCAACAACTTGGTAATTGTAGAATGACCAAAAATAGATTTCTTGATTGTTTTTTTAAATTTAATTTTTTTAAAACTTCTGTTCTTTTAGAGTCTGCGTGACCCTGCAATGAAACATTTTAGACAGTTTCATTTGGAACATAAATTAATTGTTTGCATTTTTCCTTTTAGAAAAGATGCAAATGCTGCATTGCTGAGTAACTTTGAGGTAAGTTTATCTGCATCCAGGATTTAAACCAGCAGTTTAAAGCTGTAATCGGTCACTTGTATACTTCTTCGGAAGCTGAAAATTGCCAGTGGCAATCAACAAGACCTGTATGTGATTTCCACTCCCTCCATTTGATTTGTTACTAAGAAAAAAGCTTTTTAAGGAAAATGTAATTTTCTAGAAAATGGCTAGTAATGTGTACTGTATTATTATTCGGTTGGTCCCAAATCTATAAAAACAGATACAAATATATTTTTCCAAGAGATGAGGAGCAGATCTTTAGAGTGTCAGTAATTTTAACTTCAGCCTTGTTGTATTTACACTGTTGGTGTGTGGTTAGTTTGTTGAATCTTCTTATTTATGGTGGTTTGTTATTTAGGATTTGATTTTCCAGATCTTTAAACACTTGTGTACCTGGGCAAGTGCACTGGATTCACTGGTGCTTTGCACGACGTATGGTACATTAGATCCCAGATCGGGAATGTTGACGTCACTGTAACTGGGCAGCAATGTCCAAAACCATTTTTTGAATTTTGTCTTATGATAAGTCAGTATACCACCAAGTGTGTGACACACTGATTGCTGGAGTCTCTTTAATACTGCAAATAATAATTCTCACAGGAAAATTCAGACATTTTCACAGATGGCTGCTGCTAGAACCAATGTTTCATATTTAACTTTAACTTTGTGATGTGCAGCATCATCCAAGAACCTATAACTCATTAATGTGTAGTCTTATTAAAGCCAGTGCTACTGGAAATGCAGTCTTATACCTCTGAATACTTAACAGAATTTTTTTTTAAGATCTTGAGGTGTTTCCAAAGCAGGTTAGTTTGTATTAAGTATGAGGCAGTTTGCTGATCTAAGGTGTGTTACTCGGGATAAACACTCCTAAAAGCCAGTGATGTACCCTGATCTGGTGTCACAGGGAAGCAACAGTGCTCTGTCATAACAAACAATATTGGCATAAAATAGGAAATTTAAAAAAAAAGTTATTTTCTAGCATAGATAAGTTCTGAATTATTTTCCTCTCTCCTAAGTAAAGGTATTTTTATAGTGAGGTAGAAGGAAATGTAGTATTCGTGTTGGTTTAGCTTCAGCCAGGTAATGGAAAGATTTCAGTGCTTTATTTTTGAATGTAGTTTTCTGAATGGTTTTAATAACCCAAGTGCTTTGTTTGTATTGTTTTATTGCTGAAGCTTGAAAATTGCACAGCTGTTTCATCCTATTCTGAAATAAATCTTGAAGTGATTTATCTTGAGCTGCATCTGTCTGTACAGCAGAGCAACCATCTGGTGACTGTTGGAAAAGCTTTGATGAGGTACTTGGAAAGAACCGTCTTGCCTAAGAAATGGATGACTTTATGTCAGCCAGACTAGTATTAAGTGTCTGTTTGTTAAAAACATGTACTATTGCAGTACAGAAAACAGCAAGTATTTCAGAGATTATCGCAAAATCATCTCTGCTTCCTTCTTCTTTGTTTGCTGGGTATCTGTTGGAATCCAGGTATTACTGCGTGCTGAGGTTCAAGTAGTGGTGTGGGTTACATTATGTAAAATCTATAAGTGTCCTGAAGGTATGGTCCAGAATAGGGAGAACTGCAGAATCCGGCCTTCATGCTGTTCAATCAGAGCTTTCTTCAGCTGAGTCTCTTTGACGAGTGTACCATGTGTGTTGAAAAAGAGCAAAAGGAGGTGGAAAATGAAGTTACTGATGAGAGTGCTTATTTCTCATTTCCCTTTCACAGCAGTTGTCATGCATGCAGCTTTTTGATTCTTTGCAGGAAGGGATTTGCAGTGTCTGCAGCTATACGCTTTTGGGGCATGACTTTTCACTGCCCTTCAAAGTACTGACTCCCCTAAAACTACCAATGTCTTTCTGTTTGCTCCTCTTTCCAGTTGCAATTTGATTGGCATAGCTAACATTCTCTTTATCGAGGTAATATTTTGCACAGAAAGTGGTATTTGAAAGGAGTATTCAGAACTGACATGTTGTATGTCCTATGCCTACATTTATTCTGTGAGTTTGGAGTTGTCATTTTCTGTCTCCTTGTCACTGGCTATATTTTCTTCAAATACCTATTAGGTAAAAGTTCATAGCTTCAATTTTGGCTTTCAAGTGAGGATTAACTACTGGTGGTTGATACAACAAGGTGTTCCATTTTCATAGAAGATGCGGTATAAAGTAATTGCAGGATTCGTAGCTGGTAACATTCTTATTTCTCTCGGTCTAGAAATGTTTCCATTTTATTTCTATGGACCTGTCATTTTATAACGCCCTTGGATCTGGATCTTGAATGGAGCTAGTTAAAAATTGGTGGATAAACAGCAAGAAGTGGTCTGTTACTTTGCTGTGGTTCTTGGCTCTGGATATACCATAAAGCCTGAAGTAAAACATCTGAAGAAGTTTCAACCTGATGTGATGTAACATGGGAATAAAAAAGTAATTGTAATGCTGTCTCAACACTTTGCTGCATACCTAGCTATGATGAATAAAGATGGTGTGTTGCAACGGATTTGACAAAGCACAATTGCAAAAATCAAAACTTCTTCCTTACCTTCAGACTTAACCTTCTGAATCTTGCTCCTGTGTTAATATTCACTGCATCGTAAATGGGAAGACAACTTTATTACATTCTTTTCAGGGACATCTGCTTGTATTGTGTTGTTGCGATGAAATAGGGAGCTAACTTAATCTTTGTAGTTTAACATACCACAACACCTTGGTGGTCACTGTAACATTTACTATTATGAATAACTCCACTGGAATTTACAATAGGATCACTAATCTCAGGAGCATCTATAGGTCAAACCTTTATTTAGTTGGTTCCTGGTAGTGTGACAGTTGTAGTTTACTTTTTTTTGTAGATGAAGTAAAATTGCATCTCTGTAAGACAGAATATATATCCATTTTAATATTATAGGTACATCTGTCATAACAAATCCAGTAGGGCCATAAACTTGTGTGACATTTTGCTTCAAGCATCACTCCTATTTAAATGGGAGCTTTGTGCCAATACAGCAGGGTATGACCCAAATCTCTTCAGGATATGAGATAAGATAAACAAGTAGGATAGATTCATCCTGGCAGCTTCTCCTTTGGGGCTCTTGGATAACATTTAACAAGTACTGAAAATCTGTTTAAAATAGTCACAATTTTAAAAAAACAATTTACATACTTATTCGTCATTCTGTTACCAACACATTTTTCATTTCTATTGCTGGTGAGTTCACCAAAGAAGCCACGGTTTTTTTGTTGTTGGTTGGTAGGATTTTGCGTTGTTCATTTATGTTTTCCTGCAGTAATATTTTTTAGGTAAAGTACTCTCAAAAGCTCTAAAACACTTTCATTTTTTTCCCCAGGTGTTCCAGTTACTTACTGATCTTAAGCAACAGCGCAAAGAGAGTGGAAAAAACAAGCAGAGCTCTGGTCAGCAGAATCTGAACACAATCATGTATGAAGTGAGTAGCGCTGTGAAATTCCTCTGCAAATTAGCCCAAGCTGGAGTAATTCACATCATTAAGTCTTTATATTAATAATATTGTATCAAATTTCCCCTGTTAAAAAAACCACAGTAAAGTATTTTATGTGCCACTTTTCTGTGGTTGGTTTATTCAGGTTGTAGACTAACTGCACTGTCAGGGCTGAGATGTGCAGCTGCTCCTGTTAAAATCTATCACAAAAAGAATAAAAAACACCACCTGTTTTTTAACTGTTTGGTTTTGTGGGTTTTTTTTATTCTAAATAATCTATCCTTTTAAGACCCAAGGCAGAACCTGCTATCATCTGATGAATTAATGATATCATGTAATCATCATTTCAAAGCTGAGGTGCAAATCACATACGGTATTTTTTTATTAACAGAACTAATAATTTCCATCTAAAATAGATTATTTCTTTTTGTCAAAAGAATAACAAAGTCGCATGTACAGATAGCAATATCGGTTGTATGCTGGATTGGTAATAAATGTTGAATCTATCGCTAGGAAAAACTTAAAATTGTATAATGCAAATATTAACATTTGAAATATCTCAAATTAGCAACTTCATAACACACTTGCAGTATGACCTGTTGTGTCTGTGTCACAGAATTGCATGAGTAGCACCACGCTTGGCAGCAAGTTGAAAGCAGTTTGCCTTTCTTGCATGAGTAATCCCGTTGAGCAGTGAAACTACTCATGTGAATAAGATTTGGCCTAGGCTTTGTTTTTGTTTTAGTTCTGGCTTTGTTTGAAAAGGTATAGAGTTGTAATTCCCAAACCTCATATTCAACAAAATAGGGGCTTACAAAAAATCAAATTTAAATCTTCATGGAGACTACCAGTCTCTTCCTGTACCTCTTTGAAACAGCTGAGAAAGATCCTGTAAGTAGGTTTTGTCAGAATGCACCTTAAAGGTTTAATTGCCTTGTTACAGGTATTTAACATGTAGCAGTATAGGATGCTTGGTTTTGTGCATGGAGTGAAGCTGCTCTAAGCTCTAGATATATTTTCTCTATATTTGACTGAAAGAAAACCAGAATTTGATCTTACAGGATTGCCTTTGTTCATGCTGAGTATGTCTTCATGAACTCTGTGCAGGCTTGTATCTATTGGTACTGAAATAAGTAGATGAAGCTTGCTAAACTGAGCTGTGTTTTGCTCTATGTTGGGTGTTTTAATTGATTTGAAATTGCCAAAATAAGACTAAACTGGAAAAGAAATTCTCCAATTAAATAATTTTATTACATGACAATATGATGATTTAATTTCAGTAATCATTGGTGAATAACAACTTCATTTTATCTGAAAAGGTCAGGCAGGACTTACAGGAAGGAGAGTTACCTAACACCTTATTGTGCTTTTAAATGTATTTCTCAGTAGTCCAGTGAAACTGGTCCTTAGAATACAAGTGATTCATATTTCATCAACACTCCATCTGTTAAGTAGGATGAATTATCCTGTGGTGTTGAAGTCTGTTTTCCTTTGCCTAGCATTTTTAAATGATAACAGATTTTAATGGAAATACACTGGAAATACATTTGCATATTTTCTTATTTGCCATACTGATCTTGTAGCTCATTTTTTCCCAGTATCTGTTGTTTTTCTGCTCTGTGAATACTGATTCAGTTTTTTTGGCTTGTGACTTTTCAAATATAAATACTCAGTTTAAAGATTTTCCTGAAAAAGAAACTCAAAGTATCATCTCCCATTTTTGTGGTGGTGGTGGTGGTGGTGGTTGTTATGTGCATGTGGTATCCTACCATACGTGTGTCTCTCTATTTGCAATCCGGTTAGTGCATAGTGAGTCAGCTGTACTGATACATTTAAGCTTTATGTATGGCTATGCAGTATCAACAATGAAGATTTTCTTCCTTAATTCAAAACAAGCATTGACAATACTCTTAAATCCTTCAGTTGCTGATGCACACAATGCAGACAACGCAAGGATTTCCTTGACTTTTCCATTGATATTCATTATTTCCAACTCTTCATTTTGGGGTCTACTCCAAGCAACATTCAGGAAGATTCTAAACTACTTCCAGTCAAAAGACAGCTGTGGATTGGAATTTGTGTGGCTTTTTAATCAACAATTTTTTTTTTTTTACTTGGGTCAAATTACATTATGCATTATCTGTCTGCTAGGTGTCGTGTTGTTTTAAACAAAGCAAGCAGATGTAGCATCAGCAAAAGTTAGTTGAGATTGGTAGGTGTTACATATAAAAAATGGAGCGAAGATAAATTGCCTCAAGTCAGATAAACATTTCTAATACTACAGTATTCTTGCACATTTTCATGACAACCCACCTAACCTGCCTCTATGAACTTTAAGAAAGCCTTGCCAAATATGCATATAAAGGACGAAAACAACCATAGATTGGAAAGCTTAATGAGTTATTTATGGGTTGACAGTGAGAGTATCCCTGGCACTGAGCACATGAAAACTTGGCAGAAGGTAACATGGTTTTAAGGATGAATAGTATTCAACTTTTCTGAAGTGTTACTGCTTTTACAAAACAAAACCCAAACCAACAAAAATAGGCACCACAAAAAACTACCGTATCTTGGTACCTTATTAAACTAGCTTTGAATCTGTAAATATTTTTTGGTTTTAAAAGGAAAAGTAAATTTGAGATACTGTTCAGCACAGCTGTAGGTCTTGATCGTAGTCTTAGCGTTACCTAAGATTATTTCCAACCAAGAAAGCAAATGTCTTTCACAAACAGTAGGTGGGCTTTTTTTAGTAGACAGAGCTAAAACTCCCTCCTTTCCTGTACTCTTCAACATGCGACTTTGGGCTTTGAACAGATCAGATAAATGGCTGTCCGAAGCCGCAGAGGGAATCGTCAAAGCTGTAATTCTCACCTGAGTGTGTAATGAGCTGGCTGGGTCATATCTTCACAGAATTAATTCACTGGGGCTTTCTGGATAAGTACTAATGTAATTTCCGTTACATAAAGTTGTAGTTACATACTGCTTGTTTTTTACTCCCTCAGCAAATACCAATCAGTTTAGTCTTACTGAAGACAGCAAGATGTGAATGATCTGTCTCATCTATGAGAGCACTTCCCACTGTTGGGGTGGGGGGTGTGTGGGAAGTACAAAGCCAAACCCCAAAACCTGAATTGACTTTTCCAATTTTTCTAAGTAGTACTGAGGAGACTTTCCAAAATTGGCTTGTTTCATATGCAACTGGTAAAGCAAATAGTAACTGTGAAATAATGTATACTTTCTTTCTATCCATTGCAGACACTGAAGTACATTTCAAAAACGCCCTGTAGATACCAGAGTCCTGAGACTGTGAGGGATTTCCTCGTAGCGATGAAAGGTCATAAACTAACTAAGTAAGTAAACTTACTTTGAATAAAAGTATGAACTTATGGCAATGTTGAAAAACTGATCCCTGTGTGCACGGTATGATAATCTGTCTGGTTTTGATTAACGTATTTTAAGTATTTTCTGCCATTATTTAAATATTCATCCAAACATCTTGTCCTTCACTCGTAAACGCCTACATGGGTGAGTATTTCCTTAAGTGGACCTGTGTTTACCAAGGTATTTCTCAAACAGATTCTTGTCAGTATGTTGTTTTTTAGCATGGTTTCACATAGTCCAAGCACAAAGTAGAGCTCTTAAAATGTTTTCTGAGGCAGATATTGTAAGTTGTAAATGGGTTTTGAACACAGTAAGAGAACTGCAAAAAAACATGCCAACCCAACTTCTGTTTACTATCAGTCTTATTTTTATGCACTTCCTTAAGCAAAAATGCTTTCATTGCCAAGAGGCGAAAAAAGTGACCGGACTGTATTGCCGGGAGGTAATAAGTAGGTAAAATCCTAATATAGATGTATGGGAAAGAACATTCTTCTGAAGTTAAGTTTTATGTGAACCTGTGAACCCCAGCTACTAATGTCTCAGAGTTATACTCTTTAATTGGCATTTAGCAAACTAAGATGTTCATCTTCTCTTTTTGTGCTGTTTGCCCACTGATATTTATGTCCCCTAGGATTTCGGAGATGTACATTTCATTTACCTGAGTACTGTGTCAAGCAACCTTGGTCCCCTCACTACAGTTTCTAGTAAAGCTAAACATACAGTTCATTCTTCTTACTTGGGAAGTCCTGCATAGAAAATAAAAGATTTCCTTCACCATTACAAGAAGACTGAAAGGGCATTTTTTCCTCTTTGGCAGTGGTGTGAATGCCTGTTACAGTGCTTGAAACGCATGATCGTCTTGAACTTCTCTCCAGAGTGTGAATGTGTGAAAGTCTGTTGTAAATAATCAGACCCAAAAGAAATTGAATCAGTTCATTACTTGCTTGGACATCGCTAATCAGTCATCTGATTTTTAAAGCAGGAAAACCAAAAGATTTAGTTGCTTCTAAATTACTCCCTCTTCACCACAAAGGAGTCGTTTATGCTGTATAGACACTGACTGCATTTTTCTTCCCTGCTGGAAGGACTTAACTAACTCATTAATTGATGAGTTAATGCTGTGGGAAGGAGGCTCTTACTAATAATTTGGTTGTGTCACAAAAAGAAATGCAAAGTGAGAGTATCTGGAGGGTGCAGTGCTAGAAGGCAAGATTCTACCCTGTCCAAAGCATAGTAACTTGAGTAGAAAGCAGGTTGTCAGCTATTTTGTTGACTTTCAGTGCCCCCTCTCTACAAACAATTACACTCACATCCAGTATATCAGCAGCTCTGATCACAGTATTGCTGTTATTGCAGACACAGGGGTGCTAGTCCTTGGAAGCTTTGTCATGGGTATTGTAACTTTGCTTTTAGTGCTTTCTTTTGTAGTACTAAAGTTGCCAAGGTCAGTATGTCAGTGTTTAGTCCTGCCATAGCTCATTTTATATAGCAGGGTACTAATTTATGTAGTGGGCAAGGTATCTTAATTATTTTATGACATTGAGGTACTGAAGCATGGAGAAAATACTCTACTGTAGAGAGCTGATAGTATGGAAATGAAAAAGAGTATCTTAAAATTGGCAGCAAGCTATTTCTTGAGTAAGTAGTGAGCATCCTTTATTTCTGGTAGTGTGAAACAGTCATTCTGTTTGAAGTGAAATGAGGTTATTCAGTCTGTACAGGGCAGCAGTTTAGGAAAGCAACAGAAGAATGCTGTATTACAGCAAAAAGCCAGCGGGAGTTAAAAAGGCAGAAGAGGATTTTGCAGAAGTAACTGAATGAGTTAGGTATAAGAGTCCCATTAAAAGTCAAAGGGGTTTTGTTGTTGTTTTAAAGCTCATTTCTAATCTTCTTTCTGGTAGAATTTGACCAGGACCTCAGGGTTAACTCTTACAAAAAGGCAGGGAGCTCTGTTATCTTAGATACCTTAACTGCATCTTCTTCCACGTATGGGATCTTCAAGAGCGAAGTACTAAATGACATTGGGTCATAATGCAGAAAATTCTAGCTACAAAATCTCTGTCTTTCATAGTGCCTGGCTGTTTTGTAGAAGATCTACCCAAATACTCACCTTCCTACACCTTCTTGCTCTGTGAGCTTGAATATAGCAGGGCTGCAAAGGTTGAAATAGTTACAAGCTTTAAATTAGCTTTTTGCCTGTTTTGCTTTTTATGGGTACTAGGAGGTGCCTTTGGTTTTAGGTATCATACTCTGTCCTTTTTCTCTGCATCAGTCTGTAAGATAAGCAAGAGAATTATTCCCAAGTCATTTCCTTCTGCATAATGGCAGAAGGATGAGAGTGAAGAGCCAACCACTAGTTTACGTTACAAATTTACCACATTTATGGCTTATCAGAACTCAGATTGGGCTGTAATACCTTAGTTTTGTGAGCATCCTCTAAATTTACTTTGTTAATATCTTTGTCGTCTGGTAAAGAACTTGCCAGCTCTGCATTTGCCACATACTTTACAAAATAAGAAACAGAATTGTTTAGTGGGATCCTGGCACTTTTTCTTCTAATCTTTTCCATTCAGACACTTCAAGCTAGAAGCATCACAGCCCATCTGGTAGCCTCTTCACACCAAAACACAGAAAGCATATGGTGTGCAATTACTATATAATGCGCTTTATGTTAAAGTGCTTAAAATGGTAATGCCTCCAAGGAAATTCTGAACTACCCTTTGGTTCATAACCAAGATCATTTCAACACTGCTGTGTTGTAAAATAAATGAAAAACTAAAGGCTTTAATAATTTCCATTCGGTGGGATGGAGGTGGTATTTGTATAAAAGACTTCACTGGAGATTTTGTTCCAGTTATCTGGTAGAGAACTTTCTTCCCCTTTGAGAGGAAAGAACCTGCAACGTTTGCTCGCCAGGACCTTGCTTACACGATCTTGCTGTAATGACCTTTCCTCCCATGAAGAGTAATGAACTCCAGAGAGTCTTTGCTACTTCCTTTCTGGGTAAGGCATTCAAAGATGTGCTCTCTCCCTTAATCTCTTAGCTGGTCATATGCTGTCTCTGCTGGTAACGGTTTTCTGAAGGTAGTTAAATTGATTTAAGATATAAGGTAGTTGGTGTCTGTCCCCACTGAGGGCACAGTAGCGTTTTCTTGTTGCAAGAGGAACAGAGAATCTGGTTAAAAGGCACGACTGGTGCCTTTTAACACCCTGTCATCTCAGACTGATTCCTCTGCCGTTTAAATTCCTTGTTATGACTCTGCCTCTAATCAAGGAGGAAACAGTTAAGCAGTGTGTGCTGTTAATTAGGCTCAGCAACTTATTTTCTAATACAGTGACTTCAGGGCTTTGAATATAAGAAGGATTTGCAGCCATATCGAAAAACCTGATGGAGGGAGGTAGTGGGATGAGCTGACTTTCCCTGCTCAGCATGTTATTGCGGCACACAAGCACTGGGTTGTGCTAGTGTATGCGGGAACATCAAGGTAGTGAAGAAAGACCAGACACCATCCAGAGAAGCACCAAGAATTGGAGCACATTCATTTAAAGAATGGAGCTTTTAATCAATTGAATTCTCATTTTTCCTGTCCTCCTTCCACAAACCTGCAGTACCAACCATGCAGAATGCATTGCTCCTCAGGCTACCTGTGTGTCCTGTGTTCTGGCTCCAGTTAGAGAGCTGATAGCATTGTGCCAGCAAATGGTACGGTTCCTGTAAAATCACCTCGAGTCTTTTCTTTGTGTTATTGTTGATATTTGCTACTAAAAATACCAGGTTAACAGACCAACATATCTTTTCCACTGATAGCCATCCATTTTGGGATAGACTTTCTTCATTAGTGTTACAGGCAGAAACTTTTTTTTTCCTAAAAGGCAAATTTAAAAAATAAATACCAATGTGTACAAACAACTGAAACCTTTCAAATTTCATATAGCTGCCTTGCTAAATGGAGCAAATTCAAAGACATCTAAACATATATTTCACTGATATAGTTAGTAAAGTATGGCAAAGCACAGTTTTTTTTCTTTGTCATCACATATTTTGGTAAAATTAAAACTATAGAACTGAGATTATATTTTTTTTAAGATGAAAAACGCTGATCTGACATCGTAGTGAATTTTATTATTATCTTCTTGAGGCCTCAAGCATTGGCTAACACAACAGTACAGTAAGCCACGGTGTACTTGGAAATGCAGTATGTCACTAGCAGCTAATTTTCCAGTTTTAGTCCCTGGAATGGCTTCATATTTTGTAAGGTAGTGCGAATGGCATTGCATGAAAAGGACTTTTATTAAGCTTGTGCGCTATAATTACAGTTACATGAAAATTGGCTCTACTTGTACTTCTTCCTGTTAATGATAGCCTATCTTAGATCTAATTTTGGAAAAATGAGATTTCTAATCACTGTATATTATTATAATTTTGAAAAATTGGACATAAACATTGCCCTTTTGGTCTTTAAATCAACACATTCAAGGAAGTGTTGAGCTGAAAATCAGTAGTGCCTTTAAGAAGTATTTTCCCCTCATTACTGCCAAAAACTAAAACAACTATAAACCTCCTACAATATTAAAGGCTGAATGATTTACTTTGTAATTTTTGTCTCCTCCAGAGCTTTTAAAGTGATTATTCAACACCAAAGTCAGGACGGTGCTAATTTAACAATAGCATCATTTAACAGTCTTTAAAAAGACTATTGTGTTTCCCTTTGAGTTGATTGGAAATTAACCCTTTGATCTGTAGCAGTGTTGCTCAACTTTTTGCATTCAGATACCATTATCAGCCCTCAGATTTCATACTGGATAAATGTACTGACACTGAAGTACAGTGGTAACCCCTGTGGAGCATACAGCCCAGTATGTTTGCACAGACCACGTGCAGACTGGAACTGTGATTTTTGCAGGTCACAGCTCGGGACTGCTCATCCGTAAGCCAGATCCCGTGATCTTTATTCAGGCAATATTTTACATGAGTTGCCGTGGTTGACTCAAGGCCATAGGATTTGACTTTTAAGTATTTTCAGCTAGTAATAAAATACATGGTTATGTATGCTGCTGTTACTTTATGGTTTTCCTAGCAACGAAAAAACATACATTCCTGAGGATAAATTTGCCTCTGCACAATCACAGATGTTTTAGGGATTTTTTTTTTTAGCTCTGCGTGCTGCATCTTGGCGCTAATACTGTTCTTTTCTTACCCATGCCTATAGATCTCTTACTAGAAAAACAAAACGTGCATGCATATATATTTGCATACAGTCTAGGAGTTCAGTAGCTAAAAAATGGACAATACCAAGGCACATAATATAAGGTTTTGGTTGAAATATAAATGCTGCAAATATTTGGCTCAATGCTAATGAACTATGGTACATTTTGTCTTAATTTGCACAACAGTATGTAACTGGTTTTATTATTTTTTTAGAATCTGTGAATTTATTATGCACTGTAGCAATGTGCTGACCCTTCTTGTCTACCCAGATACACATTGTGATCTTGAACACAAGACAGTGATTTATTTATTTTTTTATTTTTTCTCCTAGGAGAACTTTTTTTTGATTGTGAAGGATCACACTATTGTAATCCTACATCCTCACCTCCTACAATATACACTCTTCCTTCAAACGCAGACCTCAGACCCATTTTCTTCTCCCATAACTGCACACATTTTTCTCCCGCAGCCTGAGCTTTATATGTCCCAAAGCCCACTCCACATCATTTTGCCCTCAGCTGGAAATGCTGATCTTGGCTCTGGGTGAGGCTCAGCTACTGCTGGATGTAGCCTAGAAGTGGGGAGGCACTGCTCAGCCTAACAGCAGTAATTACCATTTTGGGATTTCTCACTAGGCAGGTCCTGTAAGAGTCTGCATAACGAGCGATTAACTGATTAGTGGAATCTTGCTTTTATGTGAGGAACTGGCTTTCAGCTGTCAGTCATCTTTTGTACGTATTCTTGTCTTGAACGATCAGTTTTCATGTTCCAAACAGTGTTGCTAAAATCCAGGCAGTCCAGAGAAAATACAAAGACTTACTTTTTTGGGCCAATTGAGCTGAAAATATTCTTCACCTTCTGTGTAGGTGAATGGGAGAGTTATCCTTTTTCTTTAATGAGTGTGAGTGTAAACATGCATGCTGTAGAAAGTGTAAAGATGCATTCATCTGAGTTGGAAAAAGTTTGTTTTATTTGTTAGGTGTAATGGACCATGAACTAAATTCAGGCTTACCATGTCTGTGCCCATGCAAAATACTGCAGTCAGCACTGATACTGATGCATGTTCATGCTTGCAGCATTTGCCTTCCTTAAAGCTTATTCCTGATGGAATTGTGGGTATTCGGGTTTTAATTTGTGTACGTGCTAGCGAGATACACCATGTACACAAAGACTCTGATTCTAACAGTCAATATTTGGTATCAGTGTTAGAAAAAGTCAGTGCAAGTGGGTACTGAGCTCCGACTCATACTGCATGCAGTACTGAGACACTGCTTACTTACTGCTAGTGTTGAGGGCTGAGTAATCCAGTTTCTAATTGCAACATGGAACTTCAGAGGCATTTTGTGAGTGTTAGCTTCAAGGGGATGCCAAGAGTAGTAACCTTCTGGTCACTCCATTTGTTACAAGTAGGAAGGTCAGAAATTGCACGCAGGGAGAAGAGCTGGGATCAAAACACCAAAAGGGTCCCCTGAGCTGGTCTCAGATCACGTCCTTGGAGTGCTTGTCTGTATTCTGTACAAGCAGCAGGAAGAGCTGCTAACATGGACCTCCTGAGGAAGCAGAGGTAACTGCTCATGTCTTGCACTCATGCATGCTTGGTATTTCATAAATAATATTAGCAGCTGGATATTTACTAGATGGGAGAGAAAAGAGAAAAATGTTATTGCTCTCTATTGCAGGAGGAGCATATCTACCCATACTAGTATCCAGTGTACCCACACTAGTATCAACATATTTGTCCAAATGTCTTCAATTACAGTCAGTTATCTCTTTGGCATCTTGCAATATTTTGCCAAAATAAAATAACTTCCATCTTCATTATCAATATGATGTTTAGGTTTATCATCAAATAACTGGCTAGGTACCAATTTTCAGATGACAGTTACTGAATAGTTGGTCATTTCTCTGTGTTTTTGGAATCAATCTCTATACAAATAAAACAGATGCTTTGCTTAAATCATAATTATATAATGCTAACATGTCCAAAGATTATTATTTGTTAGTGTTAATTGGTGTTCATAATTTCTAAAACCCTGTAACACTACACAAGCGCCTTCAGATTAAATATGTCGTTTATGTAGCTCTTGTTTTTTTGCACCCTGCTGCTAATTCCTTTTTGATGTTCTGAGTCATTTTTCCAGTAGGGAGCTTTGCAGATGAAAAACAAGCATGAAATTTTTCAGATAACACATTTTAATGACTTACTTGCAAATTATCCCTCATTCTTCTGTACACATTTTAAAAACTGCAAATACTCTGAATGATACCATCTTTGCTGAAATAATGTTTTTGAGGTCTGTTTGTCCCAACTGTAAAAATTCTATTCCCTCATGAGTCATAGTAATGTTAACAGCTTATAAGCAAAAAGTCTTTGAGAGGTGACCTTTTTGATTGTGTCCATTATTTCTTGTCTTCAGGAGACATGAACAGTTTCACTAATTGATTGTTTTAGTCACGATGTATAATTGGTTTTAATTTATTTCTGTTGTTACCTGCTCTGCCAATAACCTTTCTGTGATAAACATGATGGAGCTCTACCTGTTTTCAAGTGGCTCTGGATAAATAAGATTTGCATTCTTTAGCACAGGCATGATAGGAGTTTGGCTGTTTGATCCTGTTTATTTGGCTCTGAAGTTTTGTCGGCAACAAATTTCAAAGATACTACTTAAATTTTCTCATATTCTTGTTTTTTAATCTTGTGTGTTCTTTTGTAAAAGTCAAATAATACGTTTTGTCTGGAGATGTGGTGGAGCTCTAGGATTGGGTTAGGATATGTCTTGCTGCAAAAGCGAAGAAAGACTTGTTTGAAAAGGCTCTGATCTCAGAAGTGACATGTGAGTGTACAGTGTGGTGAGAAACTTGTATGAAGTATGAATTCATTAAACTGTATATATAAAAGTCTGCCTTTGTAAGTAGGGCTTTGGGAGGAGGGGGAAGCGTTTCACAAGTAGATATCCTCATAGCTCTCTTGTGAGAGCTGAAAATGTTGTCTCTGTTCTAGATGTCTGGAAACTGAGGCACAGACATGTGCTTGGCCAGGGATCATAAAGCTAATAACCTTGAAAGCCAGGACCAGAGCGCCAGCTTCTGCACCTCCGTCAAGTGCTCCAGGCACCGGACCAGGCAGTTTCCTAGCTCTTAAGGAAAAAGTGCTAAATCTTTCATACATTCATTCAGATGAATTGGACAGATTTTTGTACGTTGAAGATGTTATTTAATATTATTTACCCAGCTCTGTTAGGACTGCTGCTTTTATGGCAGTGATGTCTTTTGCTACAATTTTACAAGGTTGGGGTTTTTCTCTCATTCATTCCTTAAATGACCTGCTCTCAATTTTAATTCTGGTCTAAAGGATTTCAGTACTTCTCCCCTGCCAATATTAATGTTTTATTTCTGTCCTTTCATTACGTATGACAGTAGTAAAAGGCAGCAGTTATAAATACCTTATCTTTTTGACAATAAAGCAGCCAACAGTGCTGCTTTTAGTTCAGTGTTAAATTCAGCCATGCTCTTAATAGTCTCTTGTAAACATCAAGCTGCCAAATAGATGTAAGTGATTAGCATGGGAAAACAAAGAAGGCATATTCACTGCTTCCCGCCAATGGAAACATATTTGGCTTTCATCCTTGATTCTCCAAAACCAAAGCAATCTAATAAATCTGGCTAACCAAGCTAATTTTGATTCCTTTGTGTTGTCTGTAAAATCACAATATTCAGAATTTAAGATCAAACCCTGCACTGCCAAAGGGGTTGTTAACAGGAGAGCGGGGGGGAAATGTACACGGTTGTACTGCGGAGGGGAAGAGAGCGCATTGTCACTACAGTGGGAATTGCCTTTAAATACTGATTTTTTTGCTGTAATTGACACAAAGGATGTATTTTTGCAGTCTGGATGCACCATACAGTTCATGAAGCAAGGACAGATCCACTTTAGGGTACTACAGTATCTCCAAGAGTAAGGAGGAGGTCTGGAGAGGGGCCATGACTACACAGTCCTTTTCAGCATCATTTAGTGGAGCCTTCAAAGAATATAGGAACATCTGCTGCCATGTACTATCTTAAGGGCCTTTCCTTTTCTCCTCCCACTCCACGTCTCTTCCCCACTCCTACACCTCCAAAACCCAGTGCCTTTAAAGCACTCACCACTTAATCATTCCCCCTCAGTCTTACTGCCTGTGAAACAGGGATAGTGATCCTTACTACTTTGTACAAGACACACAAATAAGTGTGGGCAAACCTGAGGAACTAATTTGATGATAGGTGTTTCTTAGAAAAAACTTTGACACCATTGGTAAAATATTTGCTTTAGGAATCTATTTAGGCACGTTTTCTTTAATGAGTAAGTTCATGGCCCTGCTTGTAAGAACAAAGGCTGATGTGCAGGTAGAAATATCTTCTTCAGCAAAAGTAATCTTTTAACTGTGAAATCTGAAATCATTGTGAAATTTGCCATGCTTGTTGGCATTTATCCAGGTGCCAAATGTCACTTTATGGCAAGCTTTTTCTGAAGGCTGAGAAAAATCTTCTGATGTGGTTCTGTAGAAATAGGAAAGAAGATTAAAAGGGTAGGGTGGTAACAAAAATGTTTGAGCTCATTTTAAAACAGACATTTTTAACAGTTCTGTGGTTGATTAAAATGGAGTTTTCTTCTTTTTTTTTTTTCTTCTCTTTTATAAAGTTCTAATTCCTTATCCCCTTCTGCAATTCTGAAACGTAGAGAATAAAAAAAAATAGGTACTTTTATAAAGGAAATGTAAATGCAAGATGTTGAATTGTGTATGTTTTTTTAATGGTAAATGAATATATACGAGGATTTCTTAGAGCTGTCTGTTGTGAGTTGTTAGTATTTCACAAATGTTCCATTTAAAAATTGCAAGTTTTTCTTCTGAGGCTGAAAGACATGATTAAAATTATTTTCCAGCATTTTAGAAAAAGATGGCAGAATGGCTCAGGGACTAGGTGGAACAATTAAAAACTTTTCTTTTTTTAGGATTTTGGTTTTGTTTCCAGCAGGCTGGACCTAAATCGAACAGTTAGCATGTCATCTATTCGGAGCTATTTTCTGTTCTTAAGGGCTGTGAATACACATCATAAAATCCTCTGGTATAATGTTTGGTATCAGCAAAGCAGTTGTCTTCACTGAGCTGCAGAGTCTCCCGTGGTCCTGTTCCCACCACTGAGTCACTTGCAATCGTGGACATTTTAGCTGAAGAGGATCTGTTACATCATCTAATCTGTGGTAATACAGGATTTTTCCTTCAGGAGACATCAGCCAGGAAAATCTTATGCTAGTACTGCTCGTTCTGTGTGTTTGGTGGATAAATGAAGGGTCTTACTCTCTTTGGGTGTCAGCTGCCTGCCTTCTTAAGTATTAAATTCAGTCTCTTGACACGTACACGTGTGTGTATGTACACACCAGAGCAATGCATCGCTTGTCAAAGGCTTCTCCTGAGAAGTCTAAACACCTTGGTCTTTGAACATGTACCAGTGTGCATACGGGAACGATAAAGCATCGAAGCACCTGGCGATGTTGTAAGCTGTTAGCTGGTGTTAGATTTCAAGGCCAGCCAGCCTCGGAGGCCATTTGAAATGAGACAGTAGCTCTGAAGTATCTCCAGACACATAGACGTTGACCTGTTGGTTGTACATGCCTGCATGGGAGAGCTCAGGGCTGTGGATTACAGCATCTGTGTTCTCCTGAAAGCCACCCACAGGTCCAGTAAACTGGGGGAAACTTCAGAATCGGATTAAAGATGTGTTAAGGATGCCTTTTAAATAATAAGTTCTAAGCTTTAATTGTTCAAAATTGTAGTTCACTACTGTATCAGACTGGAAGATTGTTGCACGTTAACTGTCGGTTCTCACTTTAACGCGTGAATGTGTGCGATTGAGGTGCTGCATAAACATCGGTGGCTGCTAGGAGAGGCTGTAGGTCAAGTAATAATCATTCAAGATGCACACACACACCACCCCCACCCCCCCGCCAATATATGTTCAAGTTCATTTACTCATTGTATCTATTATTATTACATTGTGATTGTATGTTTTTATTATAAAAGTGCATTTGTTACTGTTTCAAATGCCCTCTTAAACATCTGCTTTATCTTTAGTAGTGATGTATTATTGTCCTTTTGTGTTTTAAAACACAAAAATCAGCTCAGATCGTTAGCCATGCTGCTATTATGTGGTCAATGGTAATGTTTTGAGCTTCTGAAGTTAATGAAATATGCATTACTGGCATACGACAGCTGGTTTTTACTTTGTTTTTAGAATGATTTGTATTTAAGTAGGGTGTAAAATTAATAACTTTTGGCTGCAGAGCTATTGCCTAAAAGTTGTGGTTTGAATTTAATGAACATACTTGTTTGATCACGTCTTCAAAAAAAAGGGGGGGGGGGGAAGATTTTTAAATGTCAGTGAATTTTTTCCCCCCTCATGCCCTTTTTTTCCTATTTCAATGATCAAAGTGTTTAAATGGACATTTGTGAGATCTCGTGATTTCTTGATGAGAAAATAGAGCTAATATCTGCTTGGTGAAAACGAATCCAGAAAAGCGGTGAGGCTGGGTGAGCTTAATGATGGTTCTGAACGTATCAGGAATTTTGCCACTGGCTTCAGTGGTACTAAATTGTCTCTCTGAGTATTAAAGTGGTTTGTGTTCAAATACCAAAGTCAGACAAGTTTTACTGACTTCTTCCCCTTGTAAGCAGAGGAGAATGAAACTGGACTATTAAAAATACAGATGCAACATGGTTCATATCTAAAGCCAAAACGAAAGAGACTAATACTGATTGAAGTGCTTTTGGGCTGAAGGCACAGGACTGCACATTTCAATGCATGGAATCACTTTCTGGCTGCCTTAGTGTGGACAGGTAGTCAGACGTGTTTGAGTTATTGTAGATTAATGAATTATCACTTGTCTTTCAAACCACAATAAATGACCTTACGTTTACAATTCAGACACTAATTGAGGGTGGTGAGGGTTTGGATTTTTTGGCTTTTCTGTGTCTTTGCTACCTTGCTGTTTGTGATCATACAAATCTTTGTGGGACTATGCAATGAATCAAGTCAAAAACAACACAGGAAAAAGAGAGTGGTTATATTTACAATCTAGGTGAGTCCCCATTTAGTTTGCTGCATGGTGCCCAGCAGGTGTAGAAAGACAACAAAAGATAGATTTGCATGGGAACAGAGATGAAGATTCCCCCCCCCAGAAAGATACATGTTTAAAAGTATGGCCTCAGCCCATTGTAATAATGTATGAAAAAAGGGCTTAAACCATATGGGTTGCAGAGAGTACATGCGACCAAGTGATTTCAAGCTGATTTTTTTTAAACTTTGCATTTGCAATGGGCTAAAAGAATAAACAAGTTATTGCTGTTTGGCTGATGGATTGTAACTTCTTAGGTATGATAATTGTTCTTGTGGTCGTGTTTTCATAGCAAAAGTCTGTGATCTTTGACGAGTCGTTTAACGTTTCTGTACAGCGTTTAACAAAGCAACAGTGCATGTATTTAATGCTTGTACAGTAATGATGTAAGGTCCCCTGCCTTACCACCTTAGACTAGAGATGGAAACACCAATATGTCTAAACACGCGAGCAAGTACTATATTTAAAATACCCAGATTATTATGGCAATTAAACCACACTGCAAACCCAGTCAGAAACTAAACTGTCAGGAATGTGTTTGCCTCTTACCAGTCATCCTCAAATTATACAGTAATGCGGATTGTTTTATGCTTTGCCTTTAAACAGAGCAGAAAAGCTCCAGTTGCTTAACCACAGGCCTGTGACGGCAGTTGAAATACAGCTGGTAAGTAACAATGCTTCTGACTGTTCAAAGCTTAAATGAAAGCAGCTTTAACCTTGAAGATCAGTTGAATAATTACTTTCTTATGGTCAATGATTGAATGTATCCCTTTATGCACATCTTTACATTCATGGTTTCAAATCCACTCTGCATTCTCTGTGAGACCTCCTTAGAGACTTGCCCATCTTTCTTTCAGACAGATTCTCCACCTTTTGCGTCGGTGTCACATACTGAAAATGCCCGATGCAGTCATTAAAGATTAGTTACAGTATTGCGAGTAAGAATATATTTAACCTGAGTCTTGCTGCTGCTGCTGCTGCCGGTAATAAAGTACTTCACTTTTTGACAGCTGTGATGACTGGTTGTTTTGATGGCAGGGTTTTATGTTATAATAAAACCAAACATGCTAAAAGGAGCAAGTAATGACTTACAGAATTTTGAGCAGTGGTACAGATGAGAAATGGATGTAAACTGACTTTCTGATGGGCAGTAGCCATTGTCAATCTGTTAAGCACAATTCTGATGTAAAGGGGGATTGTCGCTAAATAGAAATAGATGGTTATATTCTCTGAAGTATCTCCTTAGGAATAAAAGATCCTGTGATAATAAAGAGGTTATTATAATAAGGTTATTCTTTTAATAAAGTTCTCTTACAGTAAGAACATCTGTTCATAATTTTGCCCTGAAATCAAACTATGTAGTAATGGGATCATATTTTGCTGCAAAAAAAAGAGGAGGATTAAAGAGGTACCAGTAGGACTATTTTTCTTTCGTAGCCAAGGAGTAGACTTTATAATGGTGAATGCTTCTAGCCAAGGAATTAATACTGTGTTTTGTGATTGAAGAGATCAGTGTCAGTCATCAACCCAACCAAGACCATTAAGGCTTCATGAGTTTTGCTTAGGATTGATTCATAAGCGGTGATGTAGAGCCTGTCTCGTACCTTTGTTAGCTTCATGTGCTTAGACACAGATTTATTATATTCCCATGTAGGCCCTATACTGTCTTTTTTTGCCTTTTCTTCTTTAAATGTAATATTCTTTTGCTGCTTTCAGGTCACTGCAGTTTTGTCTGTCTTTTCTCTCCTCCCCTTATTACTCTACCTAGTTCCTCATTATCTTACTATCCATAAAATACTGAAAATAGTTTTGCACCGTGTGTCACATTTGAAGTCTAGAAGGCAAGTAAAAGAAACTTGGGCCTCTATATTAGAAGTCAGGTTTCTGTAGAGTGTCATACTTTAGATATTCCAAGGTTTATAACGTCAAAGTTAGACGAAAAGCATTGCTAAAACTTACAGAGTACAGATAGGAGATTCGAGTTCCGTATCAGCCCCATGATTGATACATAACCCCTCTCTAATGATGAAAAGCAACGTATGAAAAATGTAATATTCATACATTTGGGGACTCATCTGAATTTGTATTGTCATGGAAGTATTGGGGATGCAGTTACTTCTGTTCCGTTGCGATGCTCCTGTAATTCCCAGGGCAAGTTTCTCCAAAACTAGTACTGCAGTAAACTAGGTTGACTGGATTGTTAACGCTGTGTTAAATTCAGCCTCCTCGAAACTGCAGTACACTTGCAATTTCATCAAAGCACATCAAAGTCTTTTGATCTCAATAACTGCTAGGAAACTGCAGGCCAGTTTTGTTAGTGAAATACAGAGACTGGGAGACAGCAAGGAAATGACTTTGCTGTTCGATTGCTGTCTCAAATAATTTTGGATTTTGGTGAGGACAGAGGAAGGAGATTGTAGCAATAACAGACAAAACCTGTCTTCTCTGAGCATCTTTGAGTATAAAATAATGCAGAGCAGTGGAGGCTACCAGCATTTTTTTCTTTGATGTCAGTAGGGAGACGATTACCCATACACAGATTTCATGCAGGCAAGTCAATTTGCTGCAGTCGATGGATGAGAGACAACCTACAGAGGAGTGAATACTAGGTCTAGAATTGCATTGATTATCTTTTTATTGGACTTGCTCCTGCCACTCAAAAGCTTTGAGTCACTCCTGGAATTGAATAAGAAGTAAATGATGATGAAAACTTCTGACCACTTCACAGAATGTAGTGGTCATATTTTTTAAAAAGCCAGCTTTAAACAAAATGCCAAACAAGCCATATCTCTGTCTCTCACTTTCTCAGATAGTTTTGATGCCTCAGACTTTTATTCAGGGCTGCCTGTCCATGGAATGGAGTCAAATTTACCTGATAGGCTTTTAATAGCTGATGTGAGAGGATAGTTATATTTACTAGTGCTTGTTGCTTTTTTGCCTTTCCAGCTTTTTGCCTTTTACTTTCCTTCGATGAAATTCCCTGTCTCTAGTTGTATGCAAAGAATAAACCATTTTTGATAAAACTACATTTAAGTTAAAAAGCAACATTATGTTGTGATCTTTTGATGTCATCTTTTGTAAGTCTTTATGCATAAATTGCTGTGATTGTTTGTATTTGTCTTTTCCGGACTGTGTGCCAGGATTTCTTTTCAAACAACAATAGCAACAAAAGGAGCATGAAAGTCCAACTCATATCCCACAGGGTAAAACACTGTACACATTGCAGCTATCTTGACCTCCTGTTTTAATCTTTAACATATGTTGTTCCTGGCTCAGTGATTCATGGAGGGGGAAAAAAAGACAGTGATGTCGATCTAATCATGACACTGGTTCAGCTTTGCTTAATGCTGAACTGTGATGGGTTTGAAGATTAAGTGTCATCTTTTTTAATGAACAAATAGCTCCACATTCTTCTCTCTGAATGGAAAAGTAGATTTTAATTCTGTGCTTTTTAAAACTAGATTTCCATCTTGGAGAGCTTCGTACCTCCTGATACGTGCTCTGCATAACCAGCCTGGCAGATTGTCTTTTATTGTTGAATAGAAAATAATAATGTAAAGTATTCTTCTGGAAAATTTAAGATGTTAGAGGATTTAAACATTTTATTTTCTCAACAATATATTTTGCTTCCCACTTTGCATACTCAATTAATTGTTTCTGAGGGACGTTAATCACTCAGTCTTTTTACTTCTTTTTTATGTGCTTTTTTCTATTAGCATGTTGGTGCTGAACAATTTAAAACCAAACGAGGAAATAGCAGTCATTTTCTCATAAAATATGTACCTCCTACACTGGAGTTATGTGCTTGATAGCTTTGGAAGCGATCAGAAGCCCTATTTCCTTTTTTTACTATCATTTACTGATTATTTTTTAAATAGAATTCTTAGCTTATTATTCAAATAAACAATAACTTTTAACCCACAGATTGTTCTGTTCTGTTCTGTGATGCTGAGGTTTGTAACCCATCAAATATTACTTATCCTTGAGACAGTTTCTTATTTTTTTCAGAACTTTTTAGAGTTCTTCAGTGTGGCTTTATTTACTCTTCAACTTTTGCAGTGTATTGTTTTGTCTCAGGAGGCTAAATAAAATAAACATTAGTTTGAAAGCATAAAAGATGCACAGTGAGGCCAGTGAAGTCTCTTATACTTTGCTTTGACATGAGTACACAGAAAAGATAAGGTATGATTATAGTTAGTGAAAGCATGTTCCTAAAATGTTTGTCCTTGCTTCACTGAGTAAAAAAAATAATCTAGGCAGGTATGCATGTATATATATGTGTATGTTTACATTTTGTGCTTACATGGCACTATGAACATACATATTTGCACACTTATTTTAAGAGTAAACATTTTAATCCTTGAAATTATCTTGATAGTCGGGCTAGCTTTTATTTTCTGATTAACCTCAATAAAGGAAACTTTTAAAAGCTTCTGGAAATAACGTTCTGACATGAGAATTTATCAGCAGGTTTTAATGTGACTTACTGCTTAACGTAATTCTGTTATGTTCTGATTTGCTAATTACGGTGGTTTTGTTTCTCTGAGAAGTTCATACGTAGCGCTTAATTAAAAAAAAGCCACCGTTAAAATGTGCAGCTGGGAAAGGCTGCATGGTAGTAAAATATTCCCCATACACATTTGTTTAATAAGCACAGCTCTGGTTCCCAGTAGCAGTTACGTTACTGAGTAAGGCATCTGCCAGCGTTTAATTCTGCAGTTGGCGAGCGATTTGTCTTTTCATTCTCTTGCAGCGGGATTCAGAGAGGGATGCTGGATGCATGCTTCACTTGGTGCATCAGAAAGCGCTTGCGCCGATGTATCTGGAGAGGCAGAACAGAACTGGTGTCGTTTTCTTGACGTACTGTCCATTTAGTAAATATTTGCCTAATTTTAAGCTTTAAGTCCAGTTAAGTTAGTTAGACTTAAGTACTTGAAATTAAGTCAATATGTAAGCTGTGGCGTAGCAGTCTTAGGCATCACTTGCTTAAGCAAGTGAAGAATTGATTATTAGACTCCTAAATAAAAGGTAGTGTTGCTTTCAGAGGTGAGCGGTACAGTGGCTTCAGCTGCCTTCTGATTACTTGTATATATTTCAGAGCTCTAAAGATCTGGCTGTTTTTATCAATACATTTATCAATAAAGTAAGAAGCAACTCCAGTTACTAAGGCTCAAAAAGTATATGCTAGCTGCAGGGGTAACATACCTCCTTTTTTTTTCTTTTTTTTTTTTCCCAGCTGTACCAATTTTACACCAATTAAATTACAAATAAATCTTTTCTGCTTCCTTCTTTGGTCACCTTGTAGATGATATTAGAGGATTAGCTGGGGGGGAAATGAAATGTGAAAATTGCTTACTTTATGCAGATATTGCAATGAGAGTTTAAAAACCAACTGATTTGAGTGGAATCAAAGTCATGATTGAGGCCTGACTTGACCGAATTGACCTTGACCACGTAGTTGTGTTTCACAGAAAATACATTCTGTATATATGTATGAATGACATGATATGCTGTGACATTTACTACAAAAACACTGTAGTTATTTTGGTGTAGTATAGACTTGAATGCTGAAAAGCAGTAACAACTTGAGAATTATTTATTACAAGCAGCAGCATAGCTGACATGACTTACTGCCTTTCTCTTGTGTTCTTTTCAAGAAAATCCTTGCTCTCAGGAGGAAAGCCCTGAGGAGACATCCTTGTCTTGCTGCACATCAGGGTACTTTTTATCTATAAATCGTGTTACTCTAACGTTGTCCAATTCTGTTACATGCACAAACCCTGAATATTGAAAATACACAGTTCAGCAGAGCTTTGGTTGATGATACTCTACACTTTGCACATGGCATCTGTGAGGATAATCTCTTTCCATTTGGTGTGTGTGTGGCACTGCCAACATAAACATCTTATGTCATATGCTTATTAAGAACATTTGCGTTTTTGTTTTCCTTAGTATAAGCTTTGCATTCCTGACTGCTTATGGTTTGAATCTGTTGCTTGAGTAGTTTCAGCCAATTGTAAGTTATAGGTTAGCAAGGCTTTTTGATATTTTTTCATATGTTGGTAAAATTCTTGCTGGAAAAGTAGGTACTTGAATACAGTAGTTTCTTTTTGGCTGTTAGAAATTACGCTTAAGAAAAAGCCTCTTCTGAGCACCATAATATTATTTCCTAGTACTATCAGTTGCAGAGGTATTTTGTCTTTTAGTTGTAAATCAGAAAACTCTGCAAATATCTGCTGAATCTAGACTAAGCCTCTGAGTGACCTGTTTCCCTTCATACCTGTTTTCCTTTAGGACAGTTTCATTTATCTCTATCTACATGCTCTCTGTGCTGATTTTTTGAATTTTTTGCTTTTGGAATGCTGCTTTGCTGCTTCCTAATTGCTTATATTTTCATAAGTCGCTGCTCAGGCTGTTTCCCTGCAGAGTTGCGGGGGGGGGAATTGATTTTTAGAGCTTATGCTTTTCATCCTTTGAACTCTTGAATAGTATCACAGCAAAATAGTGCTGAAGCATCAGCTTGAATAATAAGTTGTCCATCCTCCCAAATGTAGATTTGTTTTTTAAATTTTTTAAATTTGTATCAGTAATTCCTGGTGTGAGAGCTGGCAGTGAGGATGCACAGCTTGGAGGCACTGGGAGGTGAGCCCTTGATGAATTTGCTAACACAGTTTAAAGAATTACCACTTCCCTCTGGCAGAGACTATGGATCTGTCAACAGAAGGGAATTTGGAGTTACTTTACCCACTCCTCAGTGCAGTATCCAGCATCATTAAAGAAAGATGCTTTTCTCAAGTTTAATGAGACATCAGTTACAGCACCAAAGCATCTGAAACATGAGAGAGACCGTTTTCTTTCATCAACTTTCTGGTAAAGTATGATTTCTTAAACTGCCAGAGCCATCACCAGAGCTCATCTGTCAGTGTCCTGAGTTGTATCTGCAGTTTGTCAGCCTTGCAGGCTTCTGTGTTCAGCCGGTACAAATGACAGCAACATGATTGTTCATATTGGGAGTTGGGGCATTACTCATTCAACACGGAGGAGCACGTAAGAAGCAGTGATTAGACACTCACATAAGTATATTCTGCCTTAAATGTGGCAGTTAAGAGTTGATGCTGCCCTAGAAATCACTGTCTGTTATCTAAGTTCTGATCAAATCCTTGTGTTTAACTTTGGCTACTGAAGCAAGCACCTAAAGGAGAAAGTGTTTGGAGAAGAAAGGGAAAGGAGGTGTATAAGGAGGGATAAAATTTAAATGGGGAAGAGAGGTGGACTTCATCTGATCCAATAAATCAAATCTAAACCAGGCAAGGTGCCAGTTTTCTGAAGATGGGAGAGCAGTAGGATGGTAATGAACGCAGGAGACATTGGCCCCTATGAGATAAATCATTCTGCCTTAAGTGATGTTGCCTGTCCAAGGGATATGGGCTTTTTCTTTGTATGGTTCCTGCTGCTAGAGGGCTGTCACCTTTAAAGTTCAATGTAACAGTAATTAATAACACTATAATCCAGTCTGAAAAGCAGCTGGCAGTCCTCTACAAAACATAATAGCACAGGTCATCTGTAGGGTAATGCTTTAATCTATAGAGTAACTGCTTTGTCAGCAGTACTGGCAACAAACTGTGTATTTATGCACTCTTAACATACTTTATTGTATAATGTTGATGTTCCAAGGTATGCTAGTCAAGCTGCTGAGATGATCACTTCTAAAATGCAGCCTAGCAGGCAATTATCTGATACCACTTCAGTTGCTGCAGCAGTTGCTTAACAGAAGAGGAACGTTAGGAGGATTTTTAGTATATTTTAACTCTTAGTGCATAGTATAGCAGCTGGCGGTAATGGGAGCCAGGGCTGTTTTTCAAGCCAGGATCCTACAGTAGTTCTTGAACTAACTGTACTTGGAAAGCCACTCCACAGAGAATTTCCTCCTTTGATCCGGATGGTCCCCAGAAACAGTCATTTGCAAATGGATATTCATTGTCTGCCTCTTGCTACATGAGTGGAATCAAGCGTGCTCGCTTTCCTCTTGTCAAGTATCTGTGGATAATGGCTGATGAAAGATGATCGGATTGCGCAAAGAGGGCTCATAGGGCATTGAAGGAAAAAAAAGTTAATTGAATATACTACTATGCTTTTTAGAAGGCGAGATGCATCTGAATAGCTGACAGTTCATAGCTAGAACTGATTAAACCTGCGTTGACTTGGAACCATAATTAATATAAATCACCGCTCTGCAAAGGACATTTTAAAGGACTCTTGTATAAAAAAGAAAATCTCAAACCCCGCGATCCTAATTGGTTTCATTTGCGTTTGAAGAGTTCATTTGGCTTGCCTTTCCAGTCCTCTGACAAGCTTTTCTTTTTAACAGCTGCCTATAAATTAGGGCAGTTGTTTTCACTGGTAGCAGCGATATAAGAGTTCCCACAGCTCCACAGTGAGAGTAGGTCGCCAATTAATCTTACGGAATTTTATTGTTGATTTGTGACAGCGTGTTTTGTGTTGCTCAAAGCTTTTATATGCCTTTATATTCAGGAATCGCACAATCTAAGTAAATTCCAAGAAAGTATAGCTTTTGTAGGATTAGGTGGTTTCTTTTATGGCCTGATTACTTACAGTCTAGGTGCTGGATAAGATACCAAGGTTCAGGTAGCCGTTCTCAGGTTATCTCGTTTCAGTTCTCACATGAAAGCACAGGAGCTTAGGAGAAAAGCTCTGGAAAGTAGGTCTGCACATGAGCTAAACAAAAAGCCTGGCTCAGGATACCAGTGTGTAGGTTGAGAGAGCCTTTAGGAGAAACCAGAGAGGAAAGCCTGTTCTGAGTGTGTTGTTTTCCTTCTTGTAAAGAAAGCAGGGTCTCATTATGGAGTGCCAATTGTAGTGGTTAACAATGGAGTTCTTTCTTTTTCTAAATACTCTAGGAGTTCCACTTTGTAAAATGCTTTTGTAATGAGCTCAGACCGCCTTGCATCCACCGAGAATAGTATTTCCCAATTAGTTGAGTCGTCTGTGTGGAGCTGAGGAAGGAAGTATGGATTTAATGATTTACAATAGATTGTTTTTTGACCTGCAGATGGTAGAAGAAAGTGAGGAAAGGCTAACAGAAGAGCAGATTGAGTCACTTCTCCAGACAGTCACCAGTATTCTTCCAGGGGATCCGGAAGAACAACAGAGAGACTCGGCAATGGAAACCGAAGACAGAGGTGACCAAGCGTAGGAGGCATCTAGACCAAAGCTGGCAACAATTTCAGCAGAAGAGAATCAGCTAATGTTTTTCTGGTTTTTTTACTTAATACCAGTTTAATCTTGTATTGGACATCATTGTTAAATACGTTACAATTTTTATTACTCGGAGGTGATGAGGGAACCAATTGCTTACAAGAAAGCATGGAAAAGGACGCTGTTGTTTTGGCATTTTGTCATAAACAGGGAGGTGGTAACTTGAGTTTGTAATGTAGCAGTCTGAGAAATTATGGGGCACAGAATCTGAAGCTTTTGTATTTTTTTTTCCATTACCCATGTAACAGCTGTACATTTGAATAGACTTATATACAGCTGGCAATGTTTTAATTATCACAGCAGTACTATAATTATAATTGCTTTCATATGCTTTTGAATCCCCCAACTGGTTTTCAGAATATGGCCTACAATCCAAAGCCAACTTTTGGAGCTGTTTGTGAAAAGGGATGTTTTCAGGGATCAGAATATAGAGTAATGTACAAGAACTGCTTGGTATCTGGCTAGACAATTTCAAGTAGGCTGTTGGCATCATGGAAGCGAGAGGATCTGTGCGTAGGTAACTGTTCTCAAGGATGTCTGACAGTCCGTACTTGGTAAGAGAGAGATCCAGATCATCAGCTAAATCAACATATTGCCACTGAAATCAGCCGAGTTGGACCGGTTTACAGCAGTTGAAGCTCTGGGCTGAAATGTTAAGGCTCTTAGTAACACAAACAGAACATAGGTGTGAGGTATATTTTCCCTTTGAACGTTTGTTCCAATATTTATATATAGACAAGTCACAGTCTTGTGAACATGCTGTCGACTGTGGAATAAATGAATGAGTCAACACTGAAGTGAAGTCCTGATCTGGCTTAGAATAATGAGAATCTGTCCTGGTTAAAGCAGAATTTTTTGTGTACTGAGCTTTTGTCTGATTAAAGATTTCAGGATCAAGTATTTAATGTTGAAAGCATCGATGATTACAATAGATCTTTTGTGTATATATACATAAAGTCATGAGTTACACATGGCACTGGTTTTAGACTATGACTGCAGACCAGACCTTTATAATTACTATAATATACTGGAAATAGAAATAAAGTTTGAAGTACATGCTGGGAATTTTGTGGCTTATAGGAAAGATAGAAGACCTTGAATCAGAATATCTGACTTATTTTTCTCCACTTCTGTCATGGTTTTATTTTGTGTGTTTATGCAAAGAATTTACGCGTTCTGAGCTTTCGTTGTGCCGTATATGAAAGGGAGTGATAACTTCCAGTGTCTGGGGGATTTGTGATACGCATTTCTGTGGTATTTTAAGCTTCTTTGATGTTTGGAAAGGAAAGGAAATTATTGGAAAATGTATTTGTTACCTCTTAAACATGATTTATCTTACATTAAATGCACTCTAAGGCTGAAGACTAAAGGTACATTTTGACAGCGTAAGTATAGTATTGGAGGGGAAAAGTCCTTGGCGGTTTTTGTGATACACCGATATATATTTTTTCTTTCTAGATGGGCAACAAAACAGAAGAAGTGAGTAGAGTATATGACAGAATGATGTGACATTTTTTAATTAGCATTTTTACTCTTAGCGGTCACTGGTGGTGTTTGACATCTTGCGGCCTTGGGCTGCAAGTGTTTACATATTTATCTGTCGTCTTTTTCTAAAATTAAGCTATTGAAACATGTTCTAGACTCATGAAAAGCAGATGGAAGCAGATCGCAAGTATTTTTAGCCAGCAAGAATATTTTAACAACTCTGAAGTGGGATGTTCCATCTTGGGAATTGCCGATTTGTTATCGTAATGGATTTTTGCCAGCATCTATGTTGTCTTCTGTTGTATGCATATTGTACAAGATAGAAGAACCCCTTCACTTGCTATTTTACTTAACCTTTTTATTAAAATCAGTTCCAGATGGATACATATATTAAACTTGTGCAAATGCATGGATAGCTTGTTTAATCTCAATTAAGATACGTAAACTGTAATTTCTCTAAATATGCAATCCTAAGTAACATTTGAAGGGATCTGGGATTTCGACATCTGCATTACACTGAGAAATCCTTTTAAAATCTGCTGTCTGTGCTCTCTGACTGTGTAAGTACAGGTGAGGAATTACTCTGGCTCTGAGAACAGGTTTCACGTTGTGGTGTTTACTCTCAGGTGTGTTCTTCAAAAAGCCAAGACTCGGAAATGGTTTATGGAAAGCAAATGTCATCTTACTTATGTGATACCATTTTCCCGGTGTCCTGTACATTACGTAAGAGATCTGCCTGTCTCCCAAGGCTGCTTTTTTTTTTTCCTTAACTAATCAGTTACCGAACACTATAAATGTACTTTGCTAGTTCTTTTGAAGGAGAGAAGATGGCATGAAGAGAGTGGCCTTCTGATGCGTCATGGGCGCGAGAAAGCGTACGTGCATATTGGGCACTTAAAAGCTCTGTCCCTAGTTTTGAGGAGAAACGGGCAGAGTACTTGTCGCTTTCTGAATATTTGAGAAATGCATATTATTTGTAGCTTTCTCATCTCTTATGTGTTCCTACTTTCAGTCTATGTCGTGTGTTTGGGTCTTGGCAGATTGACAGCTCTGCTTAGGGCAGCTCTTGTGCTCTCGGTGCTGCTCTGGGAGAAAGGAGGAATCAGCTGCCAGAATTCCTCTGCTGTTTTGATACTTTAAAATACCTGGGGTTTCTCCTTTCATAAATTCAAGCCCAAGAAAGCCAGCTTTCTTGAGGATTGTTTGGCAGTCCTTTCAGGAGAAGTTTTATTGGAAGCAGCTTTGCTTTGTGAGAGGAGGAGGAGCTGCCGCTCCTACGTGGCTGTACTCTGGTGGTGGGAAAGGAAAATGGGTATACTGGAAACAGAGGTGTCCGCAGGGAATTTTGTAGAAGAGAGAGGAAATCCCTACTGATGAGCTGAGCGGTGGTGGTCCCACTGTGGCAGGGCTGTGTATGAGGCTGTTGCCCACCACTGAAATGCAGAATTTGACAATCACAGAATCATGGAATGGTTTGGGTTGGAAGGGACTTTAAAGACCATCTAGTTCCAACCCCCTGCCATGGGCAGGGATGCCTTCTGCTAGACCAGGTTGCTCGAAGCTCCATCCAACCTGGCCTTGAACCCTTCCCGGGTCCAAAAGACGAGCTCTCCTTTTCTTGTGGGAGCAAAGTGTATTTTGTTTGTCTGTATTTGTGTGGCATATTTGCTAGATAAAGGTGTGTAGTCTTAATTAGAAAAAGCAAACCCAAAAAGTTCGGAGTTTTGGGTTTTCTTCTGAAGCATGTCTTTAAACAACATTGTAGTAGTGCATTGAAATAGCATTCAAGCCGCATGCATCGGGGTGCTGAAAGGGTTAAATAACATCTACAGAGCGTCTTGAGGTTTCTAAGTGTTGAAACAAATGGTTTTTTAGACAGTCCTGTCATAAACCACTCTGTACATAACATTTTACTTACTAGAATCTCTACTGGTCATGGACAAGCTATTGCTTTTGAAGTCAACCAAACTGGGCTGATTTACACTGGTTGAGAATCATGCCCTAAAATAATGAACCGGTCACATCACGATATGGCATGGGGGTGGATGTCTGCGGCTGCTGTAATCCTAGCAAACCCTTGACACATGAAGGATAATCAAGCTGTCATACCTTAGAAGAACTAAAGCTGTGAAATTTAACTCAGCTCGAACACAGCTGAGTCATTGCAGACCGAAGTCAGTGTGTGCCCTCGGCAAATTCCTGCGGGTCCCAGAGCTGTCTCGGAGGTCGCGCTCGGAGCGTGCGGGGCGAGCTGCAGGCTGCCTCTTTCGTACTTTGCGCTTCATCCCGTTGGAAATACGCGTTTCTCCCAACCGATAGTTGAAGGGGGAAGACCTGGTTGACCCTGCTTGGGCGGCGGGGGGTGGACTGGGTGATCTCCAGAGTCCCCGTCCAACCTCAGTGTTTCTGTCGCTGCTTTCCCTCCCTCCCGCTATGGACCGGGCTTGTTCTCGTTTGCTCCATCAGCGCGGAGGCAAAGGCCGCTCTCGTTAAGCGGCGAGCCCTTGAGATGCTGACAGAGAGGGAAGGGGACAGCCCCGCACGGATCGCAGCAGGATTTCGTGTCGTGCCTGCGCTTCCGCCCGTTGCCTGAGCCTGAGAGGGGAGTTTCTGAAGTCACCGCGCATTGGCGGCGTGTCCCGTGCGTTGCTGCTTCGGCAGCGACTTGGGTCTGTTCCAGAAGAGGCTCCTCCGGTATGAAGGAAGTGTCCCAGGATGCTGCTGGGATAAGATGGTGTTTCAGTGTGATCTTAAACTCAAGGGAAAACAGTGATTTGCCTATTGTTACTCCACGGGCCAAATTAATCCGTAGTGCCTCTCCGCTGCCTTAAATCCGTCCCGAAACACAGAGCCATCCTCTCGTTCGTGCTGGCTGTGCTCGGCCCCTCGAGTCAGCCCACAGGTGAACTAACCCAACCCAAACGGGGATTATTCCGGATCCTGGGCTTGAAGCACACGAGTTTTTCTGTATTGCATTTTCTATGACTAAATTTTTTACTGCCTCCGCCTCCGGGGGCGGCAGCTCTTCGCGACGGCAGCGTGCGAGCGGCACGTTCTGCATCCCAGAAGAGGCTTCGCTTCCCAGGCATGAAATCCGCTTCCCTGTCCTTGGGCACAGGCTGCGGAAGCGTCGGTCTCAGCTGGGCTGAACTGTTGTTCGAGTGACTTCCGAAACGCTCTGGGCGGTGGCGGGGGAGAGGGCGTCAGGGGAGCCTGTCTGCACCTCGGCCTGCCCGAGATGCGGCTTTTCCCACTTGTCTTCCTTCATTTTCCATCTGCCTTTTCCAGCCTGTTCCTGGTACCAGCTCCCGGAGCGAAGGGGATGCCAGGCTGTTTCAAGAGATGTACTGCAGAAGCAGCATGAAAACCTTTCGTGCCTAAAAACTTGTCTGGTGTTTTGTTTTGTGTTTTTTTTTTTTTTGTTGCAATTGTACCAGTCGGTCTAAGTAACAGCATCTCGCCCCGTGAGGTTCGTCTCGCCGATAAGAACATCTGTGGTTATGAAATGTTCCTGGTATCTGAGAAGGACTCGTGGGAATGTCTCAGCTGACTCCTCTCCAGCGCGGGCGGGCAGAAATAAAGAAATAAAACCTTACGTTTAAATCTGAGTGACAACTCCTGTCCTTTTAGGATGACACGGTGACGGGGCAGGCACCAATGCTCAGCTCCTGCTGTTCCTGCGGGTCAGTTCTTTGTCCTTAGAGATTCATTTCCTCGCCCGCAGACGAGCGGCGCGGGCGGCCGGCGTGGCAGCACGGGTGGTGTGTGTCCCAGCAATGGGAGGTGCCCGTGGGACGGGTGCGTGGAGCAGCGCGGGGTAGCGAGGCGCAGGTGGAGC
>NW_010544174.1:0-8866 GCF_000687285.1 Phaethon lepturus | reverse complement strand
AGGTCAGGCTGACAGGCCTGTAGTTCCCTTTCCAACCAACACAGTGGAGGTGAATGCACATTTGAACTTCTTCAAGTAAAATAGGGACAGGTCACTCCTTTCCATTTTGAGTAGCTCAGGAACCCTTTCCCCTTTCCCCCACTTTTCTCTTCTACAACATGCAGTGGAAGAATCCCACCTCTAACACATTTTGGGAAAAAAATCTTGTGAAAAATAGGATACTTGATTCTGTGCTTTCTGATGCCTTGTGACCTTAAGCTATGCTGTATTACATGGTGTTGATATTTTAATGTCTCTAAATCCACATTAGCAGCAAACCATTTTAATAGACATTTGTCACAATGTTTAAGCATTTCATGCAAAGCAGCAACTGAATAGTTTCATTCAGCTACACATGGACCCCATCTGTAAGGTTATGAGCCCATCACCCAAAATGGACATGGGAGGCTTTTATTATGATGAATTTGTGCTGGATTGCCCTGCTATGCTGTGTGAAATCTTGTCAAAACCTTGAATGATGTCTATTACAGTTTCCTGTAAAACTATAGCTCTTGGCAAATATCTGACATCACTGCTGCCACATTTCCAGCTAGACCAAACAAGGTTAAACTGCAGAAAAAACAACAAATCATCACTATCCCCAAACTTAGGTGAAAGTCTACAAACAAACTTACTCCATGGATTTGCTTTTCATGTCATTTCAGCAGTACAGCTGTCTGATGACAGGTTGTTTCGTTAACTGCTGATTAAAAAAGCTTACAGAAAATGGATACACAACCTGTGTTTAAATTTAGTTCTTGCTTTTACACGTAGGAAAAGTAATTATGTGCCTCAGCTAAACATTGTCTGATATTGAAATGAAACACCCCTAGGACAATTGGATAATATGAACTCTCTGTTAGTAAGAGAAATGTGAGGGCTGATTTTCTAGCACTCAAAAAAATTACTGTCTTTACCTTGGGGCTGGAACAAATATTCTCAAGAGCAGCCAGCCTGGAGGAGAGATGGGGAAGAGAGAAACAAGGAGAAGTGCCAGCAGGAAATCATGTTTTGGAAAGTCACATTATAGCTGAAGTGGTGGGAAGGAAGAGGATGACAAAACCTAACTTGTTCTTTGTTGGACATGAGGACATTTGGCCACCACTTGCATGAGGTGTAACTGGAAGATAATATCACCAACAACGCTATTTCCAGTACCCCAATTCTCATTGTCAGTAATTTTTAATCAAGTTTAAACAGCATACACAAAAAGATACAGAATCAAGCAACCATAGTACATTAGGCTCAATTTCCATTAGAAAGGCATCTCTCCACAAGTTCCTGAGGAGGGGAAGTGGAAATGGAAATGCTGAGCTCTTCTCCATGGGGTCCTGTGATAGGCTGCCTGGGAATGGTTCAAAGCTGCACCAGGGGAGCTTTAGACTGGACGTTAGGAAGCATTTCTTTACCGAGAGGGTGCTCAAACTCTGAAACAGGCTTCCTAGAGAGGTGGTCAATGCCCCAAGTCTGTCAGTATTTAACAGGCATTTGGACAATGACCTTAACAACATGCTTTAACTTTTGGTCAGCCCTGAATTGTTCAGACAGTTGGACTAGAAGATCATTGTAGGTCCCTTCCAACTGAAATAGTCTATTCCATTCCATTCCATTCTATTCTATTCTATTCCATTCCATTCCATTCTATTCTATTCTATTCCATTCCATTCCATTCTATTCTATTCTATTCCATTCCATTCCATTCTATTCTATTCTATTCTAATTAATACAGTACTATGCTGTCATAGCACATTGCAACATCTACACATTTTTTAACAGTTAAGAGACCCAAACTGTACATTTACCTGTTGCTTTATTCAAAAGTAAAACCTTCTAAGAATATAAAAAAAAACTGTCCAAAAAGAGGAGAGCTTTTAAAACTTCACACAGAAAATTTTCTTGTTACACAAAAACACCATTGTAGATAGAGCAGGAAAAGACAATGGAAAGGCTAAAGAGCTTCAGAGTGTCTTTTTTTTTTTTTGTCATTTCTCCAAAAGTCAGAGCCAGATTTCTCTGAAAAGCCTGTAAACCTAATTGCAGAAAAATGCTAGATGAGTAAGTTTTACTTAATTTTCCCACCCGCTAAGTTGAATTTAAAGGTTTTTCTGTGGGATTCAAGTTCCCTAGTTATCTCCCATGAAATAAGTTTAGATCATTTGCATGGCCAGTAAATTTTTCTGGAACAACCACACTCTGATCCTTCTCAAGCACCTGTGTGGTAGTTTTCACATTGTTGCTCAGTCCTCACTGTTACAAGATTATGATTTCATTGAAATCATAAAAAGAGGCCATTTACATAAAAAATCATGAGACTAGATAAGGAGTTTCTTCTGATTTGTATTCTTTTGATTACTGCTACGCTTAATCATACAGATAGGTGGCAATTTTCATCACTGGTTGAGGCTTAGCTATGATTTTCCTTTCCATGAGCTCTTTGCCTGTTTTGGATGATAAATCATGGAAACTTATGTAAATATGAGAGTTGTCTAATATGAGCTCCTGCTGTTATGTGGAAAAACACCATTCTAGACGCTACCACAAAATATTTATATTTACCATGTTAGCAACATCCACAAGCAATTGTCTGTTGCTGTGACTACAAAATCTGATTAACACGGTATGGTTGTAATATTGAAACAACAGTCTACCTGTCTCATGGCTGTTTATTGACAACCTCCTGTGACGTTTGTCCACTCTGCTGTTCCTTGCCAGCAACCCAAGACCTTGCAGCATAAAGTTGCATTCCTGGGAAAGTTTTAGAGAAGAATAACCTTCATCAGGTACAACACAGTTCTAAGCACCTTCCTGTAGCATCACCAGCTTATTACTTACACGTTTGTGCTGACTCCTGGCTGCTGTCCCACTCCAAATACACTCACTTTGACCAGAAGTCTAGGGGCAAAGCAGCCTCTGCTTTCACTGCTTCCCTGGACACTCTTTTCAACCTTTCCATGCAATCACACAGCCTCGTAACCCCACAGGGGCATCCCTGTGGTGACCACCCACGGACAACATCTGTGACAGTGCAGGGGACTACGGTCCCATTCGCAGAAGCGTGGATCTATATCTTATTTACATGTTAGCATATTCACTACTTATGCCAACACATGCTCTTGATAACTGCACAAGCAGGGCAAACACAGGTCCCAGAAACCGCAGTTTTCGAGGGTTTTTTTCATACTGCTACAGTAGTTTAACACCATTATCAAACAGGTTATTTTAAACACGATAAGCTCATTCATTTTAACAGAAGACAAATAACAAAGCAAAGTGTTCAGGGGACTTTATTTCTTTAGAAACTAAATCCCACTGATTTCATCTACAGAAAATGCTCACACATTCCCAGCTTCTTTAAATACAAAGTACACACGTTGCAGATGATGTGTTGCTCCTTCTAGAATTCGCAGCGCTTACAAATTACACTGACACTGACTGGGATCCTGGAGGGAATCCAAGAAGCATATAATTCATCAGATTTCACCCACACTCAGACAGCCTGGCTGCTTGCTTCATTCTTGAGGCTATGTTGCTACAATTTCATTTGAACAGGTCACCTCCAACCTCAGTCCAAGAGCCACAGTATCTAAACTTTGCATCACTTTGACTGACACTGCATAGGGCATTCACTGCACGGAGTTCTCTTGCAAAAACAACGCAGCTGCTGGATTACAGTTCTGAAACTCTGAAAGGCAAGAGCACAAATTACTTTAAGAAACATGAGACTGAGTGAAGAATGTGGTTTGCACAGCTGAAAATGAAGGTCATCAATTTTGAAATTTAGCCTACATAAATAAAATATTTGGCTTCTTTAAATTTTTCTACTTAAATTCCTCTAAGAGTCAGTGGATTTAAATTACTGCTGGTAGAAAATCCAAATTCTTATAATTCTCTTTTAAAATCGAGCCTAAGTTTGACCCCAAAAGATCAAATGTATTGTTCTTTAACTAAAAAACTTGTTACTTGTGATTAACTTTAAATAACTTGTTTTCCTAGATAATACTGATAGTATTTTAGCTTTAACCTTCAGTAACCATGGAAAACTGAGTGAAAATTTAAATACATTCTTGAAATAGCTATTCTTGATGTTCAAATATGAAGCTAACAAAACACTGAGTGTCAATTCCTTTAAGATTTTTATTTACATAAGATATTCACATTGTAGCTAAGCACCTCACTTGATTCATTACTTTATGTCTTGATATACTTAGATCTTAAAACAATACAAAAAGGGTTTAAACAGCTTACAAAAACTTTTCCAGAGTTACTGGTAGTATATATATGTGTCATGGATGAATTATGATACCAGGAAAGAAAAATCATTAATAGCTCTGAGACATTTAAAATATGTACGGCTTTTGCTATTTACAGTCTTATTCTAACATTATATTACTATATTCTTACAGCAACTTAATGTTATGTTACCATAAGAAACCAAAACCCAATAACATTTAAGAGTATTCAAGCACATCTTGGATTATTTTGCTGCGAATCTACTACAAAGTGAAGTAGAATCTGAAAAACTGAAGGGGAGAAGTTCTGAGAATTGTCATTTAAGACCAAATTTGATATAATTCAGACTAAACTTGACATCTAAAACAATGTCCCTTCCTTACAGTTCAGTGAAAGGCAGTAGTGTTACAGCACATTCAAGACCACGTATACGAGTAAAAGAAAGTCAAGGAAAAGCCAATATCAAGAAATGATGTATCTACATTCTAATGACAGAAAAATATATGAACTAACTTTAAAGTCGTATTGGGAGGCAAGCAGCAGGCTACTACGGAGCTCAGGACAAACAAAACCTTCGGCATAACCCAGCTTCTTTGGGCAAGGCTGCAATCCTTCCCGTGCTCTCACCTGCCACAACCCAAGATGGCTTGCAGTCATTCAGGTTGGTCTACCCTGCTTCTGGCATGTAAAGGATCAACTTGATAGTGTATCAATTAACTTTTTGCAATTCAAAAACCAGGGTGAAACTGTTTCTTTTTATACACTTAATGGCCATACTACTCTCATGTTTAATTATTTTTAAGCATGCATTTATTCTGTGGTTTAAAATTCACAAACCTTCACTAGCTTTACTGAGAAACAGGGTATTTTGTCAACGTAGAGATTGCAGACTTGCACTTAATTGCATGCAAGCAGCTGAGAACACAAAAGGTGTAAGAAAACAACTGCAATAATCAAATGCACACAGAAGAAGAAAAGAGAGGAACCATCGTCCTGTCTTTCCTGTGTGTTCCCAGAAAGGGGTATAAGTGCTGAAAGCAAGAAGGAGAGAGAGGAAATACTGGCAATATTTACTTTCCTTTTCTCAGTCTCTCACTTGTTTACATCATATCCTGCCTGGATGGTGTCCAGATAAAAATTACTTTTTCTGCTGTGATTTCAGACTACGTTCCTTACCAACCACAGAAGTAACAAATAGTGAGCCCTCTTTTAAATACATTTCTGTTTCTTTACAGTGTTTATCAGGCACTGCAGTACACAGCCATTATTTTGAGACATAGCTCAGGAGGAAAGGAAGAAGAGTTATTGTCTGTTATATCCTTTCAGATGTAAACTGTGATGCACTATGTTATTTTACCCCTATAGCAGTTTATTTTGGATTATTTAAAACAACACTGCTAAAGCACCAATAAGGTCCACCACTAATTGGACTTGTAGACAGCATCTTAAAGAAAAACTCAGAAATAACATATATGGCAAAGGTAGCTAGGATGACGCGTTGCCTTCTAAAGCCTGCCTTAGAAAAGGAGGCTAAAAGAGCTTCGCTTTTCCCGTATACTAACATGAAAGCTAAGAGAGCAGTTAGTATATCTTTACAAATTCAATTGGAAGATAAACACCAGAGTGAAAGAACAGTCCTTTAAGTCGAAGGAAAATGGCAACCCATGGGGTAAACCTATATATATTTACCAGAAATAAATATAGATTGAAAGATAGAATAAAGGTTTTGATCATTATCATAATGAGATTCTGCAGCAGCCTTCCCATACAGATGAGAGAAAAAAAAATCGGTTCTAAAGCAAAGATCCATGGCAGGGATTTCATGCTGTTGTAGGATTCTACAACCAGAGAATTAGTCCTACTGATCCAAGAAGTTCCTTAGCTCTGTACCTGCAAAATTGCACCAGCTCCAGCGGCCTCAGATACCATCATTCCACCTCAGCTGTACCAGTCTGCCAGCTAAAGAGATACACAGGAATTACAAGGCCACAGTGCATTCTTTGCAGCAACCTTTAATGCATAAATATAAATAAACAAAATGAAAACTGTTTCTGAAAACAGGTCTCAACCATGCTTACATGTTGCTGAACTCAGAAGATGCCACTCAGGAAGGGAACCTTGCAATCGTGGTTGGAAGGTCTCTAAAATCTTTGACTCTAGGCACATGGGCATCCAAAGCACTAACAAATGTTTGGACAACATCTGGAAGGGTTTTGAGAACAAGGCATCTTGCTGCTATGAAAACCTTTCATACTGCCACATCCCAAGTACCGCCTACTGTTCTCGTCTCCATGTCTCAAAAGGACTTAGAGAAAGACAACTACAATGGACAAGGCGATAGAGGCACTAAAAAGCCCAGGACTTAGGTTTGAAGAGAAGGATGAGTGAGGAACATACAACTGAAGTTCAAAAAAAAATCTTGAAGGATTCAAATACAGCTAATCCAAAGATTATTAACCAGATCCAGCAAACTAGAATTCCCCTGACAAATCTAATGGGATATTTAAATATATTAAAGAAAGTATTTTACACAGCAGGTAGTGAACCTCTGTGGACTTACTGCCACAGAAAATGGTGAATCATTTAGTACCAGCAGGTTCAAAGACGAGTTAGACAAATTCAGGAACATTAGTTCCATATACAGAAATTAATGGGACTAGGCAGCAAGAAACCCTCTAACAGCCCTGATACAACTGGGATTACAGAGACGCAAGATGGACTGCAGAAAGCAGTCTACATGCTTACAGGCGCTCCCAAAATTCATGCCCTCTTGCCCCATCTGAAGCAAACACTGGCCTAGATGAACACCAGACTCGGCATGGAATTTCTTACCATGCGTTCCATGTAGGCATTTCTTATTATAAGGTCTGACCTATATGCTAAATATACTCGAATGATCTAGTCAGTGGCCTGTGCTGCCCACGTAGGAAGTGCCGGATAACCAGAGGCTGGAGCAAAGCCCACTTCAGGCTGTACACCTGAGCAGGCCTAACCACACCACCACCCATTCCCACCTCACATCTCGGTGGCTGCCTGCTCAATGCCTTGGTACGTGCCTTCACACCAGCCCTAGGGAGGACAGGAATCACAGTTCGAAGAGGACTTCACTTAAAGGTCATACAAGTCCATTAAATGAGAAAACATGATTAATTCAGTCTCCAACTGAAATAAGCAGTTGATAGCCTTGCCCAAAGTCAAACATATAAACCAGGTCTTGCCAGCTTGATATTTTATCTCCAGAACTCTGGAAAACCTCAACAAAGACATCCAAAGTCATGCAGCAGAGGAGGATGATTTAATAAATTACATTGTTACTCTACATTAAGTCCACCACCTTCAACCATGTACTCACCAGGCATGTACACAGAACTGCCAGTGGCAATCCAGCCAGAGTACTACAAAAAACCAAGACATTGGTATTTGTTAGTGTTATCTGTTCACTACACCCATTTTCACCAAAACTGATCAAACAAGAGACCCACAAGTTTGAGTCCAAATACAGTGCTTGTTTGCTATATAATTATGCTTACCGTAACTGCAGACTTCAGTAAAACATAGCCTGAATAATGCTATAACCTATTAAACAGGCTAAGAAAGATTTCCTTAAAACCAAAAAAGTATTGTCATCCTATATCAGAAATGACAAACTGAGAGCGAGACGTTTTCTCAAGTGGTCTGGAATGGGAGAGCACGTACATTTGAAACACTTCCAAGTTTTAAGTGCAGACTGAAAAAAAAGTATATTTTCCTGTAGTCTACTTACAGTGAATATTTCTGCACACATAATAGCAATTCCTCATGGGAAAAAAAAGTGTTTATAGGAGAAATTAATAACCAGAGAATAGCAATTTTCTGGCAAGCATTTTTATTATTATGATCCATATTTATTTATTATTATGATCTATTTGAAACCATGAAACCCAGTTTTCTGACCTAATCTGAAATCATGCTTTTATGGTAAAAACTGGGCATCTGTCAATATCATACTCTATTTAAACTGCTGAGTTTGTACTATAAAAATAGAGTGGTTTACTAGTTAAAACATGAGATTAGAAATGAGAGATGGTAGTTGCTGGAGACCCTGGTTGTTTTCCTGAACCCAAGCCTTCAGTTGTCTCTTTTCTTCAGCTGTTAAAAGAATTCCTGCTATCCAGCATAATTTTTCAGCTGAAGTACACAATTTACTTTTTTACTGCTCTCTCTGGATAAAATAAACCCAGGCAAAGAGGGTATGGCCTTTGGCCAGTCTCTCCCTCAAAGTGGGTGTGCAGTTTACTCTTTGCAATTGCTACACATGAGTTTGTGCTTATGAGATGGCAGCTCATCTGACCAGGTACTTGCTGGATATATTGAATCACACAATCACAGAATCACTAAGGTTGGAAAGGACCTTCAAGATCATCAAGTCCAACCATTAATCCAGTGCCACCGTGTCCCCTAAATCATGTCTTGAAGCGCCACATCCACACGTTTTTTGAACACTTCCAGAGATGGTGACTCCACCACCTCCCTGGGCAGCCTGTTCCAATGCTTGACCACCCTCTCGGTGAAGAAATTCTTCCTCACAGCCAATCTAAACCTCCCCTGGCACAACTTC
>NW_010544173.1:50004-53722 GCF_000687285.1 Phaethon lepturus | reverse complement strand
AATTGACTTTTTAGTTCCAATTAGTTCTATAAATCAAAGCCAAGAGGAGTAAATTTAGTCTAGCATTTTCTGAAATATATGTGTGCACACCCATATGCAAGGCACGACCTTTCTTTTTAAGGTGTTACATACACTCTTTGAATGAGGACCTCCTGTCCATGTCATAAGTGACTTTAGCAGTGCACTAAGTACACCACACATCTGGAACTGTGTTACCCATTCTTTAATCCATTTTCTATGGGACCTATTCTAAGACTCTGATCTCTTGAACAGCTTCCAAAATTCATGATTAAAATAAACACGTGAATAAATTACAAAGCTCCAGGCAGGGTAGTTTCTTTCTCCCCATAAGGAATGTGAGGTTTTGAACCCCCAAATAATTTCTCTCTCCCCTCCACCCACACACTCTGCCTGTTTCTGGGGCCAGGGGACTGCAGCCCTCCACCCCAGCCCTGCCCGCAGCCCACAGGCAGCTGCCTCTCTCGCCTGCCCGGATTTCATCTGGCCAAGTCCTTCAGCAGTCCCATTTAATACAAAAATCCGACAAGATCCAAACACAATGTTAATTAAACAGCAGGAGGTCCGTTAGCTCAGGAAGATAAATCTATCAACTTTCTAGAGAGCGCAGTGCTTAAGAGACATGCTTTCCACAGATAGCAAAGATTACTTGCTTCCTACACTCTCCCCCCCTTATATCCACAAAACCATCCCTAACTCCCTTTTTTTTAAACTAACTCAAGGCAAAAAAAAAATCCTATTCTTACAACATTAGCATTTCCTCTGGCAAAGCTGTACAAACAAGCACCCTGGGTATCGCTCCTATTTTTTCCAACTTATCACATCTCATGAAAGAGCTCAATCATTTCTTTCCTTTATCCACCACAAAGGGAGGCTGACAATAATTCATTCGTGACTCCTCAGCCTGTGTAGGAAGGCAAGAGAATGCATCTGCTGCATTTTGGAGATCGGTGAGAGGACAGGAGTCACCCCACCACCGACTGCATCAAGCAGGCTCAGTAACCCAGCGCCAGCAATTGCCGTTTTCCAACACCCGTTACACACTGACCCTCTTGTATCTAAGCAAGGAACCTTACAAAACATTCATACACAAGAAGTTGGGTCTTGTAGGGTTAGGATCCCAGAAACACTGTCGAAAGGGGAATGCTGGCTTACACTCAATCCCTAAAGCAGTTACTTCTCAAAGGCCAGCCCTTGCTGCACAGCCCACGTGCAAGGGCACTGCACTCTTCTGGACAGAGTGTTGTGCAAAATCACCATCTCCTGTGCATCTACATGGCTGTCACAGCAACCACTACAACACAGCAAGGATGGCTCAATTAACAGAAATACCTGAACGAGCCTTAACTCGTGACAGTGCCATTATGGCTCTGGTTTTAAACATACTCTAAAAACCTGTCTCCAGGGACCTGGGAATGCAACTCACATTCTCCAAGCACTGCAATTTTTGTTTTAAACAGCCATGTGACTCCCACAAACATGATCATAAGTCATAAGGTTCAAAGCCTTCCTAGCTCTTTGAAAGCATATATATTTAATTTTAAATGCTATGCAAGGACATAGAGAAAAAAGAAAGCAAAAACCACCCCACCCTCTCCATGCCCCAAACCCAGCAACGGTGTGCACCTCCTTGCAAAAACCAGCAATAGAAGAGGACTGCAGAGTATCAGTTTTGTTCTGGTTGGTCTTACACTATACTTTGGTAAATGCTTAATATATCCTACACTCCAGATCTACCGACATCACTTACATGAGGTCAGGTCTGAAGCGATGGATAATTGCACACAACGCAAGGCCACTTTTCCAGGAGGTAGTCAGGTCTGTGACATTAACGTTACGGTACCCTTCTGTCTGCTTCTGACACCATGTCAAGAGCTTGTTAGGTCGAATATCTGACTCTGCAGTTACAGTGGAGAGCAAATATTTTCATCAGGTTTTGTATGCTCAGAAGGCTCCAAATATTAAGCCACAGCAAACATGAGACATCACATACCACGTCTTGAGAAATTCACTGATCTTCTAATGGAGCTCACTCTTTCAAGAGGACATTGTTGTAACTCATTGGTAACATATAATTGTCTCACCTACAAGTAAAAGCAATTGGCAGCATAATGTTAGACTCACTTGGAGAGAAAAAAAGTTTTCTCTCTAGGTTGACTTTATCAATAGCTGGTTCTACATTAAGGAGTCCCCTGAAGCTTTGTTTACACACTACTTGCAGTCCTATTTCTCCTGGACAAAAAATGTACTGTGATTTCACAAGCAAGCCTTTTAGGTACTGACCTGGTGAGGTCGAACACAGCTTGAGTTCAAGTTCGGGTATCTTGTTGCTGGGTCAATGGTATACTGGTCAAAGTTCTTGTTAATATTTTCAGGGGTAGTCTGAGGCAAAAGTCGATAAATGCTCTCTCTTATAGAGAAAAAAGATGCAAGAGATTCATTTAAAAAAAATATTATATAAAGAGTATTTTATTTTTGGCAACTACCTGCACCTTATTTTGATTCTCCTAGGACAAGTGTTACGCACTAAATGCATTAATGCATCCATCCATTTCTTATCCCTGCTCAGCAGAAGGATGCCAAACAGAAAAAGGACAACAAAGACAGACTCTTAGAACTTATGCCCGTATTTTCCTGTGGCAGGAAGCAAGCAGGAAAAAGGAGAAAAAAAAAAAAGGAGGTTACATCATTCAGTCATCTGGTTTTGCTTTAACATCCACCCAAGGAGCAACTTCTTTACCACATAACAGCACTAAATCCCGTCATTCTGCAATTCCTATAACCACCACAGCCTTTTTTATTATGCTGTGCAATTTTCCATTTGGGACTATGCCATGTTTGAGTCATCCCACAGGCTTCTATCTTAAAACTTCTCAAAGCACTGTACTTAGTAATGCTTCTACTTGCATTACCACAATTATGACTATTTCTGTTATGTAGCTGCCCTGAAACAGCCTAGGCAGCTGTAGCAGAGCAGGAAGTTACCATCTGGACCAAAAGTCAGCGACTTCAACCATCAGACCATGGCGACACCAGGGCTGCTGGTGTGCTTAGATTTTTTTTTTTTTTTTGCGCTCTGGTCAAAAAGCCATTACACAGAGAAGCTTCTGATACAGCATTATAGCTGTTCTCCTTTACCACATATTTATCAGTCTAAATAAAGAGGGCATAAGGGCTATTAAGTTAAAACGCAGAGTTAAAATCACAGATACCAACTATGAAAGCTGGTAGTGTTAAAGTATTTAGATTGTTTGAGGATTTTTTTTTTTTTTAATTGAAAGAACAGGTGCTGAGATTGTTGGAGGGTTAATCTTTTGCCACAAGGTATCTTTGGTTTATTTCCTTAAGGACCATACTTAATTCTAGTCATTAGTGACTTAAATTAGTGATTTAAACCCATGTCAAGCACTTTGCTGGATCTCTGTATTAGCGTACAGAAGCTTGCCGAGCAACAACCTACTGCTATTGTAAATTGTTCAGTAACCTGAAGGAATAGATAATTTCAGCCCAATGCCATTGCACCAAGGAAGAATTTCTCTTGTTGGCATTCTGAATATCACTGCCTTCTATCAGTACAACAACTCTTTAAAACACTGGCAATGGAGAAGACAAAAGCAGCACCTACCGCTCAGCAAGGATTTCTAACGGGGGTTTTCCTTGAGCCCAGCTCCGCACCATCCATGCAGTATCAAAAGCAGCT
>NW_010544173.1:15918-49946 GCF_000687285.1 Phaethon lepturus | reverse complement strand
CTCTGGCCCAGCCAGTACCCATTGGCCAGAAGGGCTGTAAGAAGCATTTACATTTTAATTCCTTGTATTTTTTCAGGTCTTATTACAAAAGTAACTTGCAATGTGAATTTCGAGTCTAGGGTTTCATACTGTCTTAGAGAACTAGCCCACAAACAGTTAAAATACAACACAGCCAACTCTTAGTTTTTAGACATTTCTCTCCTCCAAGTCTTAGGTAATGAAAAAGACTGCTGTCACTTTTTATTTTTTTAATTTCTGTATTTAAAACCAAATTTCTTAACCTCAAAAGGTAAAGCCGGGGAGGGGTGGGGGGTGGGTGGGAAGCAGGGGAGAAAAGACTCAATCAAGAATTAGTCAAGAAAAAGAAAGGGAAAAAAAGATGCCTGCCTTCTCATCTCCTAATTTTGCTTTGGACTGATCTTTTCAAACACTTCAGGCTGTCAGCATGAGTTAAAAAAATTAATTCCAACATACACTGTTCACTTCAGAAAGAGAAAAAGAGAATATATTAAGGCAAAGAGACTGCAGTAAAAATTTGGACCAAGTTTTTCTCTGTGATGGAAGTCAGGAAAATTATGCCATGCACCCAAGCTGAGGACACACAGCTCAGTTTTCAGACAGAAATACAACTTGCATAAAGCAAAACAGGATCTCAGCCAGAGACTGCCAGCCAAGCATTAGTTATGACATAAACTGTGGCATAAAAAAAGGGGGGGGGGGGAAATCTATTCCAAAGAAGGTATCATTGTTTCAGGACATGCAAGAGAGAACAGTGTGTTTTGGAGGGTAGATCGAATGGCTGGAGTAAGAAAGAAAATAAAAACACAAAACTACTTGGAAGACATTCCAGGATATACCTCAAGCAAACTATCTCCAACAAGCGCCACCAGGAGCTGATGTCTGTGCCTCTCTCTCACTAGTGCAGCGTTTTCAGATGCATACATGGAAGTAAAATCAAACATTGCTACATCTGGCTGCCCATAGTGATTAATTGCAAAATCCAAGGAAGGCAGCTGGTAATTGGTTGCAAAGTCAGCAGCTTCTCTGGCGTAGGACAGCAAATTGCTGTGGTTCACGTTTTCCCCACAGAGGAGCAACTCGGTATCAATAAAGTCCTGTAAGGAGAGAAGCATGTAGGATTAGATGCTCCAGCCACCCTCTGCAGATTGGAACATTGCAGTCTCATAGCAGGAGTGGCAACCACACATCTCACACCATAGAGCACCAAGGATATTTGTCATCTCCTCCAAAAAGTTAATGCACAAACACAGATTACAGTACTACCCAGACAGAACTCTCTACTGAATAAGCAGCTTTATTTGTAACAGAATATTATAGTGCCTTCCAGTTCCTCAGTTATGTGTTATTTTCATAACATTACTTACCTCCCATCAAAAGATGTTACCATCATCACTGCAATGCTTTTTGCATGTGTGCACCCCACGTCTGAAACCACACAAGAGCAGAAATACCGACCTACTGACGACACGACGCACAGGTCTCAGCCTGAAGGTTTGACTGAACATCTCGGTAACACCACGTTCAAACTTGGATCACAGAAGCTTTGAACTATTTTGGCCCAGGAGGTTTTTTGGCCAGTGTGTTGAAGGACCCTGCCTTTACAGGTCATCCTACTTAGAGCCAGTGATTATTAATAAGGCAGTTTCTATTTACAGCTTAATCGTGGATGAGACCCCTAATCACAGGGATGATACCACAGAACTGCTATTAGCCCAGTTGTTTTAGACAGAGTTGGGGTTGTGGGGTTGGTTTTTTTTTTTCCACTCAGACCTGAACAGGTCAGGAAAACAGCTCTGACAGGCCACAGCTGCTGCTCCTCTTCTCCAAACTCCCCACAGATCTCCTGGGACCGCTCCCACCTACAACAGCAGCCCCTCAGCCCCCTCCCGCCCCAGCTAGGCAAGGACAGCTGCTCTGCCCTGGGGGACCCGCTCCTCCAAAAGGGCGAGAAACCGTGGCACCGAGCCAAGTGGTCCCATCGGAAAGCCAAGCAGCCTTCTGATAGCTCCCCACGAGTACTTCCTTTGGGAAATGATACTCGACTGTTTTGGCACTGTCTTACTTCGCAAGAAAAACTGAGCTCTCTTGGGTTTCCAGGAAGAGGCGTTTAAATGGTGCCAAAACACTTTCTAGAAACAAAAAGAAAATAAACCCCTACATCTTACAGAAGGAGGAAAAAGAAAAACAGAAAAAAGTTTAAAAGGCCTCAAAGACCCAAGTACCTTTGAAAGTTCAGGCCATCATTTTTATAGCCTCCTTCTATCACGTTTCACCCACTTTAGAGAATTTGCAACTTAGCCTGGGGTAGGTTTTAATGCTTCCTTATTTGCCTGATAAAACTGGACATAGCTGTGCCAAGTTCACCTTTAAATAAATGAGGTTTTTATTTTCTGGTGTGATGACCAAACCATGTATTTCCAAGGTAAGTCAAGATCCCATTTCAGCCAGTTTCAGAACTGAAAAATTGAGGAAGCATTGGTTTTAGTTCTCTACAGAAACCTTGTGCTGACTGGAGGGGGAAAAAACAACAAACAGGAAGTCAGAGTAAGATCTAAGTGACCTGAGCTTTAATGAAGTGATTAGTAAGTCTATAAACATCCTCTATAACACACAACGTTTATGCAGATTTTCACAGTTATTCTGTGCCAAGAAAATAAAATAGGGTTTTAGCCAGCATTTTTACATACGTTAATAATCACTCCTTTGTCCAGAAGACTCTGCTTTTTTGCTGTCATCACAAAATAATGAGTGCTATCTTTATAGTAAACAATATTCTCCAGGTCAATTCCTGAAAAAGAGATAATACATTTATTATCAAGTACAGTGCATCGTCTGTGTCATTTGCTAACTACATGTGATGGTCCCCCCAGGTGTTTCCTTCTTGGGGTACATTCACTTTCCCAGCTGGGATGAAACATTAGTGGACAGCATGCTATAAAACAAAACAAAACAAACAAGAGAAGAGATTGGCCTTACCCCACAAGAGTTTGTCTCAGCATAATTTAAAGTTATTTAGCATCCTTTTAGGAACAGCAAAGCCAACTACAGCGTTAACACTCTTCTGAGGTAGAGAAGGGAAGCCAAGAGAACAAAGGGTTTTTTAGGTTGCTAGGGCTCTGGCATTGGGTCTAGCCAGGAGTTTTGGTTTCAATAATAATAATAAAGCTGTAAATCAAGAATGGAAGTGCTTGTAGTGACAGTGGATGCAATTATTCTGAAACCCCTTTTCATAAAGATGTATTTCACAGTTTATATTTTAAGTATTTATGGTGGATTCTTTTCAGTTTATCAGATCTACACATCAAAAAGCAAGAATAAACTCCTCCCAGAAGGGCAGAGACTTTTTCACAGGGTTTAAGCTGTTCAGTATGTGAACGGATACAAACAAAACAAACCAGGTCTTAAGGGAAATCTCTGGGCACTGAAAATTCTCTTCTAAATTTGTTCAACATAGCAGACATTTTTACAGTTGAGAAAAATTTAAACATCAAAACAAGCTATGATGTGGCAACGCCCAAGCTAAAAAAAAAAAATCCCACTGTACCGTAAATGGACACCTCCATCTGCAAGATTCTGGCATCAACAGCATTTTATGACTTGGGGGTTTTTTTTTATACAATATATTTAAATTGATGTTAATAGGAATAGGAGGGGTGGCCAGGCACAAAGAGTTCCTCTCAGCTGGTTGTGCAAAAAACGAGGATGCACCCACCCGTTTCCTCTTTAAGGTCCTGGAAGAACTTCTGATTGAAGATGAAAGCAACACCACTGATTTCTTCCACCTTGGCTTCTGCAGTTGTATTTCTGTTTATAAAATTGGCAGTAATAGCTATAGCAAGCTTTCCACGAAACTACTTCCTCCTGAAACCTGATAAGCAAAGAAAAGAAATAAAAACACTGGAAACTTCACATTGGACTTTCAGAGAGGGTCAGCTCAAGGCAGCTCCGTCTTTCCTGTGTCTAGTCCTACACTTCAAACAACATATCATCAGCAGATTCCATCATTCCTCCAAAACTCCCTTGAATACAAAGAGTCTTTTCTCCCCACTTCCAGATACAAAACTGGAGCTGGACTGCATTCAAGATAAAGTCTCATCAAAAAAAAAAAATGTCTAGAGGTGACCTATGGGAAGAAGTTGAACATGGGAAGAAGTTAAGGACAAATGATGACTACAGAAAAACAGATTGGAAATAGAGCAGATCAAATTTAATGGAGAGAAACATTTTTAACATTCTAAATAGCAGATAAGATTTTTGTTATATAGGTGGTGAACTATATAAACTATAGCTTATGAAAAAACATGCAAGAGATCGGCAGTCAAAAGCAGCAGAGAAAGATTTGAAAAATAGAAACCTCTATAGCAGTGCTTAGATGCACACACTACCAGCTAATGAGGTTTTTCAAAGATATTAGGGGTTGAAAAAATATTCAGTGGCTTAACTGTTGTATTTCCAAGGTGAGACTGACTGCGAAGTTACTTGTTCTCTCGCTCCATCCCAGCTTCCTCTTTTCACAAAAAAAGCCCACTAAACCACAATGTTGCCATCACACATTTAAGTTTTTGCCTCTGTGTCTTCCCCTTATCGATAAGTAAATTCTGAGGTAGGACAGAGGGTCCTTGGGGTATTTTTAGCTAACTGCAGATGACTTTTCAGAGAATATGTGTACTTTAAGAACAGATAAAATAGCTATGAATTTTTGTCTCTGTGCTTCTTGATATGCTCTTGTTATTTCACTGGGATAGATGTAATATGACAATAACTGCTCCTGCACGTAAACAATCTTCAGGGCACCAAATATTCCCTTAGACCCCAGTACTACGATAGCCATTAACTTCTCAATACAGTCTGAGGTAGGAATAATTTTTTTTTTGCTGATACCTGACTATTTAACAGTCTTTGTGGTGGAGGTGGATAGCTGGACAACAGTGTGGGGAAATTTCCAATAGAGTATTATAAGGGATTAATAAGAGTGTACTTAGCGAACTGAAACTAACATGGATATACTTAAAGCTACAAGGGGAATAAGTAATTAAGAGGCAGGTTTGTTCATGTGATACAGGAGCAGCTTAGCTGGTGTCTCACTAAGACAGCTCAGGTGGTCTGAATTCTCAGCAGCGACTCAGGTTTATGAAGCATTTGCCCCCCCTTCCCCCCCACCTTAGAGTTATTTATTATCTTTTGGTATCATTTCCAAAGTAACTGTTTCTGAAGTTAAATCACCTCCATAAAAGAGCAATACCTCTGATGCCTTCATTAAATACCTGTCAGTCATGTTTTGGTCATTAGTTCAAACATACAGTGCAAATTTACAGCACAACAGCAAAGACTATGCAATTCCCAACACGTATCTTGTCAGCCTCCTTAAAGTTAAATCATCATAATTTCTTAACCTTGAAGCAAGCCCAATGGCATCATGATGCATTTTGTAGGCAAGATGCTGATTCTCAATGACATCAAATGTCTTCATTTTGAGCTACAACTTAACAGCAAAAGCAGGAAATAGCCCATAAAAATAGTTTCCACACAGATTTCAGTGGACTGAAAGGTAGCCTGTTGCTTTGTGCTCTCCTCTGACTTTCAGGCCTTCCAAAATACCTTAAAGACCATTAATAAGGCCAAAAGCACACATTCACCTACCTTCTAACGTGTTCCTGCGGCCATCTGCACCAATAATAACATCAAATTCATACTCTGACAAAGGGTGATCCACCGGGAGAAATTCAGCCCTCCAACCTACCTCTAAAAACACAAAGAATAATATTGATTTGTTCATCAGTAATACAATGGAAAAGTAATTTCAGACACTGAAGAAAGGGCATTAAGATAAATGGTTCATTTCTTATTCACACAGAGCTGAATTCTGCCTTGGTCTGATGGAGGGAAGTTCTGCTGCAGCAAAAGCTTCATTCAGGCTGTATTAGCAAGGTGTCAAGCTCGTAAATTGATAAATAAAAAAAAGGAAGCCTTCATCTGGATCACCTAGTGCACTAAACTTTCACAAGAATATGCTTGAGCACTTCATTCTCACAGAAATAGCCCCACAGTGACCTTATCAGGACAGTACACATAGGTGGTTACAGCAAGGAAGGGCTGGGTGTTAAAAGAAGAAACATAGCATCACATCGTCAATACTTTTAATTGTCTTCTAAATAAAAAATAAACAGCAGCATACTCAAAGCTAAATTTACTTTTTGCATTAACACAAAGCTGATTATATGAAAATGTTTGTATTGTCCATATTTAAAAATTATATAGGCTTTAACTACTTAAAACAGTATATTTGTTCTACTGTCACTATATGACCATTTAAAAAGACATACCATAGTATTTTAATTAAAGTAAAATTTTAAAATATTCTGTTTCTACTATACCCTAAATACTAATCTTAAAAAAAAAAATAGAAAAAGGACTGAGAAATCTTTCTCTATTTTGTTTAAAAACCTTGCCTAAGTTGGCTGATAAGAGTCTGTGTGCCCGTGGGAGTTATATCAAATGTGAAGGCAAAATGAGGCCCAGGGAGCTCAATCCATCCTCAATATTTATATTATCAATCAAAAATTGTTTTTGCAAGAAGATACCAAAAAGCCACACCAGACTCCCTACAAAGCCTCAAACGCACGCCAGAAGGCATAGTGCAAAACCTCAACTTCTCAGACTGGGTCGTATTTTACGCGTTATCAGTGCTCTGTCACAACTACACTTATCATGCCACAACTGCATATAGCAAACCTAGCTCAATAAGAAGGGCAAAAAACTCCCGTTTCTTTAAACAAAATCCCACTACCTTGAATGATTTCACATAATGCCTGACGTGAAAAGAAGTTACTGTGAACAGAACTAGATTATGATAAACAATACTTTGGTTTTCTTGATCTTCAGGAGGTTCCAGGACCTTCACGAATTCTAGATTCACATGGATTTCAACTCCTAGTATAAGTGCAACTTTGAAGAGGATAAGTTGAAGTTGTCGAATACCTGTAGACAGCAAGTAACAAAGATATATTTAATATGTAAGTAATCACAGCTGCTACCAGCATGCCGCCCAACTGATATTCATTGTTAACACAAGCATGCAGCGTTATTTCTTCCATACTGCGATGAATGCCAATGTAGCAACCACCACAGGATGTTGTTCTCTTCCGTCTCACTTCCCTCTTGCAGCACAGTCTCATAAGCAATAAAACTCATTTTGGTGAGTTTTAGAACACTTTAGAGCTTTCCTTCTTAATGATATTTAAATGATCTGCTAACGAATATGTTGACCATTTTAGGATTTTATGGCATATTTCCCTGTAAAATATCCCACTTTTTCATATTTTATAATTAGATTAAGGGCTGTATCTACCTTCAACATACCAGAATAAGTATCTATATTCTTCATACTTCGTAATAAAAACCTATCATTTAACAAATCCAGACTAACAAAAAAGCTGCTCCATAAGACTGTCATTTGTTCAATTGGCATTTTGCTTAAATAAGACAAGTTTTCTTCCTCTGTGTGTGTGCACGCACCCACACGTCTAAGGCAGCTGAGCCTTCTGCCAAATAAAGAAAGTCTCCACTAATCTTCTGACCTCAGTACACCTCTTACCTGAAGAGTACCCATGCCCTCAGATACTTACTGATGTGATCAATAGATCCTGCACAGAATTTTCCATAAAATTTCTTTGCTCCCAGTCCCCGGAGGTCGTGGATTGTAAACGGCCAGAGATGCAACACATTGTTTCTTGAAAAAGTGTCCCGCTTCTCCACGACGACAACTTTGGCTCCCAAGAAGGCAAGTTCTATGGCAGTCCGCAAGCCACATGGGCCACCTCCAATAATTAAACACTACCAGAGAAAAAGGAGTCATCTTACACAGGGTTTTGCATTGACTCCCACACAGTTTCCAACTTACTCTTACAGTATGACTTGACACTCAGCTGGACTTATGCCACAGAGTGTATGCAAGGCATCTGTTTAAACCAATAAACATGCAAATTTTGTTCGCATGTTCAGTCAATTTATACAAGAGCACGAACTGTGCTTCACGCAGACATAAAAGCCTCTGATAAAAAGATGTAAGAGAAGAAACAGCAAAAAGCCAAACACTTTTGGGCACCTGCTTGCACGCTTCTAGCCCACTCACACTTAGCGTTTCGAAAGTGCTTGCAGTAAACAGAATTACAGCTACGTAAAAGGGAGGGGAAAGGAGGTGAGTGGTTTTGCTGTAGGCTTTTTTTTTTTATTTTGAAGAGGAAATTGGTGTACGTTTGCCAGGCTTGTTTGACAAATCTATGATAAGCCAGTAGTCTTACAGTATCGGTTACTCTCTTTCGAGCAAGGGCATGTCCTCAATGTAACAGCCTAGTTCACCTACTGCTGCGAAGCCGGGCAGGTCGAGAGAAGTCAGCAGCCTTGTCCTGCTTCGCCAGAGCTGGGGAACTCAGCCTGCCCTGTTCCACGTCACCCAGTGGTCAACATCCTCACCACGTTCTAGGAGCTCGTACCTAAGTTTGGGCACCCTCAGAAGAGCCGCTTCAGAAACGATTACCGAGCGTTCTCGCTCAACTGTTAGTTGACAGCTGTTAAGTTTTCACAGGGTAACAAGCAACGGATTTCCAGAAAGCAAACTAATTAAAAAACCCGAATGTATCTAATGCTGACATTTTCCTGACTGTTTACTAAAAACTGATTAGAAACAGCCTTATAGCTGGGCAACGTTACTGTTCCACACCTCCCCGCAAAGCCACCCCCAACGGGCACAGCGACTTCACGCCACCCACGCCACCGGTGCAAGCACGGGCTCGGGCAGGGAGGGACGAGGTGGGCCTGGGCGGAGGGGCGAGCGCTGGCCACGAGGCCGAGCCGCGCTGCCTTGCAAATCCAAACGCGTTACCTCACACGCCAGACGCGCTCCTGTGCGTCCCGCACGCGGCGCCAGACGGTGGTGACTGTTTCAAAGCAAGCACGGACTGTATCTGGAGGCTCGTTGGACACGAGTCTGGTTCCCGTTACATTTCAATTTCATAAAATAGTCATTTATTTTGCTTTCTAATTTAATAACTTAAGCAAAAATTATCTGATGCTGACTTTCATCCATGACTTTTGTCCAACCTAATAATGAAAGTGCAATTTTTTTTTAAAATTCAATAAATAATTTGAATAAATTCCCACTGAACAAGGAGCTCCCGTGAGGTGCTTTTGCTTTGCTTTAGGCAACTGTTTTGTTAACTAGAGGTATCAAATAAGTTAAGATGAGGTTGTTGCATTAGCCACTTGGCTTTCTTCCTCTTAAAAGAACATATTTAATTCATAATTTCAGAAGAACACTCCTCACTGCATGCTAGATATTAAGAAAACATCAACAGATGTAATTATATAAAGGAAGAAAATAGAGTGCAGATGTTATCCTGACTGAAGAGGATCACTGCTGGAGTTTGGGTCAGCTCTCTTCCGCACATGCTTGCTGTGATTAACATGGGAACTCTGAGCTCTGACGAGTAAGTGGCTGCCTTCACAGCTACACAGTTTTCCAGTAATGTTCAGCAAGCAGTTAGAAACATTTTACAAATAAAGACCATACATGGTTTGATAAGGTGGGGTTGTTGTTTTGGCTAACAAACTATATTATATATAAATAAATGCAACTCAAAAAAAAAAAGCAGTCTTTTGAGATTTAGTCATAGTGGATCCTGCCAAGTAATAAAACCCACACAGAAACTGTTAGTTCCTGCTGGTGCTCTGCACCACAGTATGCTACAATTTTAAGGAGGATTCTGCTCTCTCCCCTCCTCCTATCAGGATGGACAAAATATCTCCCTAATTGCCTAGAGACACTGTGAAAAATGGCTGTATATTTGCCATCATCCATGGTTACCTTCCATAAACATATTTATCTATCCCAGAACTATTTGTTCTTTGATTTATTAAGGACGCTTCCTGCTGGTGTAGAGCTTACTCTTGGCACTTCGTCACCTTTTTTTGAAACTTCTGGGGTCAAAACTAGCACAAAACCCTTGCAAAGGTAATTCTTACTGTGTTTATGTTCCTATCTTTATTAAGTAAGGAAGGGGACCGTACCACTGTCCTGTCCCTGCATTCCCTTCCCAGCTCTCTGCTTGCAAATAAAGTCTTGTAGCCAGCCTACAACAAACCTTGAATGGCTTCCTAGTCTCACCTCCCGTTGTGCCAGTCTCCTGGCTCACCAGGGCCTGCTCTCGAAATTAATTTCTTGCATTTTAAACACAGATCATGACAACTCTGATGTCACATAGGAAGTCTCAAACGATCAATCCTGAAATGTAACAAACAGCCTTGGACAAATGCCAATGGTTTCTTGACATCCACATCGCCATTCACAGCTCAACTGTCTTTTACTGGTGCCAGATCATCTCCGAAGAAGGTAAAGGGTAATTTTGACTTTTCAAAGCATCTTCTGCAAATTATTCAAAGTAACAGTTGCTGAAGAGGACTGACAAGGAGTTTTTGCATATTTCTTGTTCAGGCTGGATATGAAAGGAGAAGACTTGTCTAGATTACAGGGCAGCTTACCCAAGAATAACATCACAACCAGTCTTCTGTGACCTGCCTGAAGAATCAGTATCAAGTTGGATGTCATATCCTGTTTTACTACCAAGAGTATACCGTGTTAGTGCAAGATAGCAATATTGAGAGAAGGCATTTTTCTCAGTGAAAACCTCATAGTATGAAGGGCTGATCTTCTGCTTGCAAACGAATGTAAATACTTCCTGTCAAGTGAGAAGCTTCATTAAATTTAATGCATTCCCCAAGAAATCTTTGCACATATTTCATCCAAAGACCTCGTAAATGCTTAAAATATTGAGCACACATCCTCTAGAGGAGGAAACGCACAGAGAGATGGGACACGGACTCTGACGGGGCCGTTCCCTGCCCCTCACGGCAGCCCAGCGCTGCGCCCATCAGCCCCCCAGCCAAGGGGAGAAGAGCTGGGAGCCGCAAACGCCCTGCACGCGGCCGGCCGGGGCTTGCGCTGCACGGGCACGCCTGCGCTCCATCACCTCAGCAGCAGCGGGACCGCGTAAGGTGACGTACATCAAGTTTCCCACACCAAACTCCAGCTACACGGTAACGGGCAGTACTGAAAAGACCGCCCATCAACACTGGCTCCTACAAGCAGCGGTCAGCACGAGTACTCTTCATGGGAATTTTATGTCAGCTGAATCCATCTACTCTTCTTGCAAGCAGCCTGGATATGAACGGCGTTAATTACCGATATGAGACAATGAAAGTTTTACATTTACGATAAGTTATCGTAAGTAAATGGACATGCTGGTTTGAGTTAAACTTCTGCAAGAGCATTTTTAGAACACCAGTAAAAAAATTCCCCATTAAAGAGGACTAATGCAAGTTTACAGGCCAGTAACGGTTGCATAGTGACAAACTTAGGACTATTTCAGTTTAAAATTATACACATTAAATAAAGCATGGAAATTTTTGTACTTCAAAATAACACACTAATAAGCTCATGCATATTTTATAAAAGTTGTCTACTTAAGCTAATGAGTAAATACTATGTTTCTACAGTAAAGTACTGTACTTTTCCCTGGAAGATAATTTGTTTCTGTATAAATCTTGTCCCACACTATAACCAAGGACACTACTCATTGCATTATTTATCCTCAGACTGAAATAGAATAGAAACATCATGAATTTTTTTTTCATGGTACAATTGAAAGATATCAGAAAGTTTCACCTGAAATAATATAAACATACACAGCATTTCATACATCTCATAAGCTTGCTTCTACTCAAAGGTCAATCTGACTGTAAGAGATGCTACTTTCTCTCCATCAGTATGTTTGCGAATAGCAGTGCCTTGAAAATCTCCAGAAACTGTTTCTACACTGAATAAGGGCACTTAGCACTGAGCTAAACGGCACCACAAGTTACGTCTCGGAAATGCCTTTAGTGCTCAGCGGCGGTTTTCGATATGATCTCCTGCATATAATTCACCATATATATGACTTACAAAATAGAAGGGGAGGAAAGGGAGAGAGGGATGTGAAGTAGGGGCCTCTCGCAACCCCGCCTGTCCCCCACTGTTACATCGGCAGCCTGTGAATCCAGGCACTTACGTCCCACGCTGGCAAAAGCATACGCCATTTAACAGCTGAGAATTTGCAGAACGCCTCCCTTGGTTTTCACACAGTAAAGCAAGCTTACAGAAACAACTGAGGTTTTGAGAGAAAGAAGGGAGAGCGCAATAATACTAGCACTACGTGTAAAAACAACAAAATAACACTCCACAATGACCTAGTCACAAAAATCTCATCCACTTTAATAATTGAAAGGCAGTATCTACTCATTGGCCTTGACAAGTGTAAAAAAGTTAGTTCGTGGCTTTTACATGCTCAGTCACAGAACCTGCCAGTGGTAGTAGCGTGTGGGTGGGGCACACAACCATGCAGCACCTCTTTGCACAGTTAAGGATAGACAAATCCCCTTGGAGCTCAATGCATTACCCTGTTATCATCCAACTCTAAATCCCTCACTCTCCTCTCCTGCCCAAGGTACCCAATGATTAAAATTAGTCCTGGAAGACAACAGCGTGTTCAATTATGATCGACTCCCCATATGTTCTTGATATGAAGACAGAAGCTACAATTGCTCCAGGAATTCAAGATTTTCCTCATTTCTGCCTTTCACTTGTTTTGGAGGTGAAAAAGAGGATATTAATTTTAGACTCGAGCCCAACAGCAACCGCATAGACACAGGGACACCCTTCATTGTCCTAAGGCACACTAAGTCAGAAGCGCCACTTCTACTCTTCAGTGGAAACGCACACATATACTAGTGAAAAAAAAAAAACCACAAAAACAGTGAAAGCCATCCATCTAAATTATTTAACTTCCTTTAGCTTATATGCAATATTTACGCAAACCCCCAGTTGGAAACCAAAGCCTATGGGAATGGATCACGCTGCCAGAAACGAGCGCCAAGGGCCGGCTTTCCCCGGGTGCTGCGGGTGCCCCAGCAGCTCTGGCAGGAGGCTCTGCCCGCGCCCAGCCTGCGGGACGCGGGGGGACAGAACGCTTTGCCTTCCCACGGCAAACCCTCTTCCGTCGTTTGCTCTGGGCCTCAGGTGTGCTCATTCCCACGGCCACCGGATCTGGGACTTCACACCGGCCCTGGCCTTCGTGCGATGCCCAAAGCGACGGGATGCACCAAGGATTAATTTGACTGACTCCACAGGATTACATCCTACGCGGATTTAGGCAAATGTTTATTCATGATAAAGCTAAATGCGATGCAACACGAGATAAGCACGAAATGTAATGAAACAACACATTTTCTGGATCAGCGATGACTGTTTCCTTGGAAAGGCTCCAAAGAGAAACAGCTGCATAAGCAGCTAAGGCAGACGGCTACCAGAAGCTGCAGCGGGAAGCTCTCCCCACCACAATGCTTTTCACTTCATCCCCTCTACTAAATATGAAAATGCTTCTGGCAAAAATAGGACTGCTCGGTAGGACGCTCCTGACTTACTGACTTGCAGTTCGTCTCACATTTGTAGTCTCACATTTTATCACATAAATTCATTGACAGCCCCTGGATGCAACACTGCACTCAAACCTACCCTGAATCCACTAAATAATCAGTAGCGTTTTTAAGGGTTTGAAACGTTGTAATTGAAGCCACTGAAAAATAACTTCTATTTGCCACTTCAAGACAACCTTAAAAATGTGGAAAGCTAAAGCTTTATTAAAAAAATACTAAGAAGAAAAAAGGTTAAGCTCACAATAGGCATGATGCATTTTGACAGCTTAAGATGCAAGTCTAACCTTGCTACAGCCCTGGCCTACCCAGGCACTTGAACATCTGGTTGCTCCCCTAAACTTAACAACCCTATTCAGGTACTTGCTGCCTCTCCAGACAAGGACCCCTTCCCCCCCGTACAAAGTGCCTGTCATCTCCTTTTCTACAAACCAGCCCAACCGCTGGCCCCGACGCAGGATGCGCAAGAGCTCGGTTACCGGACGCGCCGGAGCTACGCAAGTGCAGCACGCTTGGCATCAACACGCTCTGCGCTGCCCAACTTGAACGCTGCCGTACCTATACAACTGGTTTTACTAAAAAGCAACAGAACATCACCTTGTCAAGAAGAGTGATGATAACTGTAGGTAAATATGACAGTTATTTGAAAGGCGTCCATTCGACTACATAATTCTTGTTTTAGGTCAGCGCTGTCTCCCTTCTATAGACCTCTTTTCTTCATTTTTAGAAAGAGGCCACATACCAAAACATATACCCAAAATTTCTGTGGTTAACAGATCTATACCACGTATAAATATTAAAAGAAACAAATTAATTCTTACATCAAAGGGGGGGGGAGGAGGTGGTATAGGAGCTAATTAAACTCACCCTACAAAAATTAAGTCATTTTTAAAACATAATAGAATAAAATATATGCTTTATTGAGCTCCTTAGAAATTAGTAAGGTTAAAAACGTTTCATTTGACAAAAATAATACTCAGTTAAATATATTTTAATAAGAGATCCTAACTCTCCAAAGCGTTACATGAACGCCACTTAAATGCACGACAGATAGTGCCAAAAATCTATCTTAAAATATTTTTAAGACTAGCTGGATCTTGCTGAACAGACATTTTTGGAAAGTGAACACCACATAAATACCACTGTTGGGGAAGTTCAAAGCCAGCTGGGAACAGCGAGGCTCCCGCACCCCTAATTGCCACCAGCCGCAGCAACAACACCCTGTCCCGGTGCAGGAAGCGCAACATGACGAGTCCATTGCTGCTTTCCATCCCCCCGGTATCTTACCCTTCGTACCCCCAGCTGGGCACCTCGGAAATCAGCAGCTTTGTCATCACCGGCCAAAAGCACCCGTATCAGCAACTGGCAAAAACAGAGACATTGCTGTTTTTCTTCTTAAAAGAATATTGTGGATTTGAGGCTACCTAATCCAGGCCGATTTTGGAGAGAGCTATTTCCCCAACACGGCCCAGTTGCTGCACTCGCAGCTGGACGTGGCACAATCCAGGGATCAGAGGATCTATCTTTATTGCCCTCCTGTTTTATTGGGTCAAAATGCCAGAAGTGAAACATTAGTACATTTATTGCATTCATTTGGCTCATCTTTATTGGGATTTTTTTTTCTTTTTGGAAGATAAGCTTCTGCATGGAAAAAAAACACGTGCCTTCATTTTTCCTGGATGAATTTGGACACACTTGTCCATTCATCCTCCCTGTCTCTCACATATATGTACTAATATTAGATTTGCATATAAAAGCCTTTCCATAGTTTGAAATTAAAGCAATGGTATGAAAGACATCGGAAACTTGTAGTCTGCTACACAACACATTAAAGAAAGGCTGTATACATTCAGTGTGCTAGAAGGTCAAGAGTTCCCTCGTTTATGCACCAAAGGCATCAGGAGTTTGTTATCTGGAGCTTTTCCAAAGAGCGCTCTCAGGCAGCATTGGTCATATTTAAATATGTTGACTTGATCTCAGAGCTTTTACAACAATTTATAAAAGTCAATTTTTTAAAATGGCAATTCATAGACATAATACAGAAAAGTAGCTCTAGAAAATTTCAGTTCCCCTGCACCACAGCTACCTGAAGAAAACCTGCACATCATCTGACAAGAAATGTTATACTATTTTAAACAAACAAGTTATCTACCAGAAATGAGGCAAGTGCTTTAATCCAAAGATCTCCTCAAATAAAGCACAAAATAAACCCTCTAACATCCTTTGGAATTAAAAGCGTATTTGCTGTTTTCTTACCTGCCTTTCACTGTAATCAAAACAAGGGAAAAAAACACACCCAAAACCCAGAAGAGATTGCTTTCTTTTCTTTGGCCCAGTTGCTTAAACAATCAAAGTGAAAACTAAATAAACCTTGCAGAAAGAATGTTACCTGACTATCCTAGTCATGAATGTGGTTGGCAGCATTTAAGTACCTTGCCTTTTTTTTTTTTTTGTAGGCTTATGCCTGTCATACTGAGATAATGCTTTAAGGCTATCCTTAAAAACTTAGCAAAAAAACCCCAAATCAAATCCACAAAACAATTCATCCAGAAAGTAGAGAACTGGTGAACAGACATGAAGAAACAAAGGCACCAAGAGCCTCACCTCCAAGCACAGCAGAGGCTAAGCAGAGACCAAGCCTCGAGCCCGAGGAGCCTTGCGAGTAGTGGCACCCGTGAGATTGCCATTGCAATTCATCTTCCACATGGTTTCAGGGTCAGGGGCTGACCAGCCAGTAAAGGACTTGTCTACAGACCCAGAGAAAGGGATTTCTCACTGCTTTATGGCATCTAAAGCATGCAGGCAAGTTGGTCAACAACCAGGGCTTTGATACAGGAAGAAGTTATAGTATATTGGGGGTTTTGTTTTAAAAAAAAAAAACACTATTGCTACAGCCTGGTCTCCAACCAGCACCTCTTAGCAATATGGCATCCAACAGCATCCACAAGCAAGATGGACTTGAACAGTTCAAACAACTAGAATTAGAAAATGTATCTTCAGCATAACATTTTTTAGGGAGGTTTCTGATAGCAGAGAAAGTTAACAGCACTTACACAGAACCAACAAACCAGGCTGCTGGCAGCATATAGCACAGCAAAAATTAGACTTTAGCTCCTCTAGTTCTCATTTCCAAAACCTTTTTGGCTGAAAACAAAAAAGGTACGTAACAGCCCTTATTACTGAAGGAAAGAGTCTTGAAAGATAGAAGTAAATAGAAAAAAAGTGAAAAAATATGAAACAGAACATGCTTCAGAGAGAGCAGCAGAGTGTTGAAGGCATAAAATTTGGCAGCAAGTTGCACATCAGAAGGTGTAATAGTCTCCTTTACACCAACATCCGACACAACAGAAGGCAGATAAACATACATGGAAGATCAGTGTTTATTTACATGGCCACCTATTAATGACTCTGTTTTCACATTCCAGCCAGGGTGAAGTTCAGATGGAGGCACCTGCCTGAACAACACCGGCTGCGCTTGTTTTGCCACTACCAGAGCTGTACCTGGGCTGACAGGTAGCGAACGTCCTACCCCGGATGCCTACAGCCAAGCAGGAGACGGAGCAAGCCAGTCCAGCCCTTGCAGACCTGGTCACCCATCAGAAAAGGCTTCCTACCTTATGCAATTATTTCCTACCTTGCTAAAACACAAGCAAACAAGAGAAAAAGGAGGAAAAAAAAATCTGAGAGAAATGCCTTTGCCTTCCACTGAGCGCTTGCTGATCAGCATAACTTGTTAGTAATGATCTGGGTGTGTAGTCCTTGGCAGGAAGCTCACTACCACCCCTTGTAATGTTTTCTAATCTCAGTTGCAATTTACCCTGGGGCAGTTGTTTTATCTGAACTGTAAATCCAGCGAGGATGGCAGAGCGTACAGGCAGGATGGGGAGGTGGACACTAGCCAGAGAGGAGCGATTGCTGTTGCACAGGTCCTTTTAAAGCTGCTCGTGTAACTCATTCAAATGGGCAGTGGAAGTAAGCAACGCAAGATTCAAAGTGTGGCATAACCACATAATTCCTTCTAGGTTAGCATCTTACTCAAATGAACAAATGCAGAGAGTGATGCAAGACAAGCAAGGCAATATCCCTTTGTTGGTTTCTTAAGCAGAAACAGGCATGACCTTGGGAAACACAGGCTGTTCTTAAGGGCTGAAATAGAAGCAGCAAATGTCCAAGGCAAAATGCAAACTTTGAAAAACTAATCAGAATTTGATCTAGCAGTATTAGCCAGACTATCAGAGAGAGAGGGTGTAATGAGTAACAGTTCTGGTTGTGCTCCAAGTAATTATGTAGTGTTCCTCTTTGGGTCTTCTGTAACATAGATTAAGTAAAGGTATTTAAGCCTCTCCTACAGGTCACATTCTCTAAAGTTCAGACCATTCTTGCTGCTCTACTCTGGACTTGCTCTCATTTATCTACCTCTCACCTATAAATACCTACTTCAAACAGAGCAAAATATTTTATCAGGGTTTTCACCTGCACCGACTGGAAGGGAAGGAAACCACCCCAATCCCTGACACACTGTAGGTATCCTCAGACTGTCTCCCAGATCAGCTCTCCTTAGGTCAGCACTAAACCCTATGGACTCAGGCTTGATATGTGGTCTGTTATAAGCACCAGATGATTTTCTGCAGCATATTCCAAATTTTCTCTGGGTGTTGCACTCCATTAGAAGTGTCATAATTTTCTAGCAGCTTTTAGAAATTTTATCCTCTTGATCTCAGACCATTTCTTCAACTTTTCAAGATTTTAAAAAATTTTAATCCTGCGCTTCAAAGCACTTGCAGCTCATTCCAGTTTGGTTACATCTGCACCTCCTCAATCCAGCCCCCAAATTTTTAATAAGCATGACAAGTAACAGTCTGCAACAGGAATCATGGAAGTCCCACTTAATGCATTTCCCCAGTCATTATCGCCATTATCGCTTCGTCCCTCAAGCCTCATCTCCCAGTATAACAGGCCCACAGCTCATACGTATTTCTAATTTAAAGCTTCTGTAGATATGAAGTATAGCTCTTGTGTTAGCCGAAATGATGTAATGCTTGTCGCCCTCTCCACCATCACCCCGGACCCAGAACGAAACCAAGGCCCATTTGGGTACCTGCCAGACTCTCGCAGGTCAGGAAGAGTTGAAGCAAAACGTGGCCAGCCGCCAGGACAACAGCTCTCAGTTGCAAAGGCTTTTTCACCACAGAAATAGGTGGTTCTCCCCCCTGCCAGGTTTGTTTCAAAATACAGCTTCAACTCACCCAAACATTCCTGACCTGCAGAAAAGGTTAAAAGACTGAAGAATTAGAAAACTATAATAATGTCACATTATGGTGTAAACTCAGCTTATTTTTCAATAAGCACTTTTCATCAGATACATAGCCTTAAGACACAAATATCCTGGAGACCTGAAATGGCAAACACATGTCTACATTAGTTTGCAGAAACCAGGCTGTTTGCAGACAGAAAGAGATTTTGTGTGTAAATATAAACATGTTAAGGAACAGGAGAATTGAGGACTGACACAAAATAGTCCACCTTTAAACACTGTAGCAAAGAAAGTAAGGCAAGTTAACCCAGTTTCAAGGGCATTAAAGGGGAATTTCTACTTGGTCATGACAACAGATCTCAGTTAAACTTTTTTTCCCACCACAGCTCCATCACTGTTAAGGCTTTCCAGAGAGAAAATACAAATAGAAATTCTGTTATTTGCTTAAGACAATCGGCTTCTACTAAAATATTTTAGATTTTCACTTCTTATACAGCTTCTCTTCAAACTGTGGTATTTTACCTTCTACTGGAAGCGTGTTAAAAGTGATCTGCACAAATGCCTAAACCAGAAAATAATGTGGAATTTGATTTATCAGCAGAAAAGAGAGCAATCAGATCCCCAAAACCCCGGTTCTCAGGACAGACATGGGAACCTCGGGAAGGACCTGAGCAGTAGGAGACAGGAAATTGCCTTATTGTCTGAAATCTGGTTTTTAGCAGCCAAGCGTTTAATCACTTCTTGGTAGAAAAAGTTATGTATTTCCTCACTTATCAGTACACAAACATTACCAGAGTGAAGCTGGAAACGTAGCTAACAACAAACCCGCAACAACCACATCTGGCACCGTCGGGGCCAGGAGAAAGGCCCGACCCCAGCAGAGCACGGGTGCCACGCAGGAGCGCGCCTCGCCCCACGCCCACCACCCTGCCCGCTGGACGGACTCACGGCCCCAGCGCTTCACCCGGCCAGAGCCCACAGCACTGCAAAGCCGCAGTTACGGGAACACGCCCCGCCGCAACCTTTTGTTTCGTTCGACCTTCATTAAGCCGCTGGTGGCGACAATAGCCGTGTTCTGTGTGAAAGCCACTGGCCCTGGCTCCCTGCGGGGATCCTCACAAAACATCTAGGAAACCGGGTCAGGGTGGGACAGTTCCCTTCTGTCGTCTACTTGCAAAGCCATTAAGCAAAGGACAGAGAAACAGCACAGTGCTGTTAAACGTACAGATGTAAAGCTACTGTTATCTTGCAAGCCAAAAATTTTAAAATTCCCAAATGCCTGAAAAGCCTTATTTAGACTGTCTGATTATGTTACTTTGGCCAGGCTTCATTGCTTTTCGTGACTGATAAATCTGAAAAATAGTGTGTTTGTGGAAATGTCTGTAGGATAATAAAAATAAAGTGATTTCATTACCAAATCACATGCCAAGCATTTGCCTTTGCTGACGTAATTTGGCCCAATCTCAGTTTAAAACACTGCTCAGAGTCAAACACTTTGTTTTGTTTTCAAAGAACCCTGTCTGCTGTGTGTCCTGTCATCACCCGAGCTTCTCCCCATCCGTCTGTAAAAATTCTTAGGGAAATGAATGCATAGACAATGTTCAACACCTCTGGTTTCACTGCCTGTTCATAGGTGATTTGCTGCTTCTCCCCAGTCTCAAACAAATCTTGCTTACCACTCATTCCCATTAGTCCTGTATCTTCTACTACTTTGAAATAACTCTGTAAAAGTTACTTATTAAAATTCTTAAAAACAAATTTACAATGGAAATCCACAGCAAGGCTTTAGGTGCCCTATCCTACAAGGCAAAAATCAAAGCATAGATACCAAAACAGCTCGTCTTTCAAGTGTACCAAACACACCTAGGTGCCACTTCAAAAGTCAGTGGAATGCGTGGTCCTTAATATCCCCAACACCTCAATAGGTTCTGGATTCTGCTATCCAAACACCATGTGTCTGGATTAAATAGAAAGAGGCAGCTGAATGTCTTCTTGTGAGAAGTCACAATCTCTCATTCACTAAACTTCCTACAAATACAGTAATCAACTTCTAGTTTCAAGTTTTACGACCTTCACAGAAATGCATTTTTGTTATAATAAAGAGAGTTAGCAATGCTATCTAATACATCTAAGATAAGTTTGGCGTATTCATTATAAACCCTGATTATCAGGTTTGGAAATCTCCCCATTTCAATTATTATTTTGTAGAGATTAGTATGTCCAGCAAAAGTGATGTGCCATCTGGATATTTGCTCTTTCTAGAATAAACAGGTTAAATGTTTCATTATAATAGGGATATTTTTTGAGTTGGAGCACAACTGGCATTCCCTTCTTTCATCTTACAATTCACTCACTCTCTTCCAAAAAGATATTTGTCTCAAGGGACATCATCAATTACAACACTTGAACACGCAAACTCACTGGCTTCTGTACCAGTATGCACAGCCCAGGACAAAGCTGGCTGAAAATCTGAGTTGCCTCTGAAGGATCAACAAATGCCAGCACTTCAGGAGGAAATTCAGCCACAATACCAGCAGGTTTATACATGCTGGATGATTCGCTTAATTAAGAGACAAGTATTTGTTTAGCACTATGGAGGAAGGTGGAGAGAGGGGAGAGGAAGACATCTAGAAGCCAACCTGCCTCATTTCCTATGAGGGGCAAGACTGCAGAGTAGGATGTTTGTAAACAACTGAGGGCTGGTAGGAAGCCAATTTCTACCTAATAACAAGGAGAGAGACCTGGTATCCACTCCTCATCCCACTGATTACCCTACGGCTACGTAACATGGCAGCACCCAGCGCATCCGGGAGTACCTCTCCCTTTCTCAACTCTGTGGGAAGAGCACCAAGCAAAGCAGGTTTTATTAACTCCCAAAGCATTCATTTGCCAGTCCTTGGAAATGGATGTGATATGAGAAGGAGCAGAAGGGGTTTGGCAGATAAAGACTGTCCCATTCTGTCACTCGCGGGTACGCCAGCGTGGTTAGCAGAGGGAGACGAGGTTCAGAGCCGGTGCTGACTCAGCCACAAAACCTCCATCTCCACTTCTGACCCAGGGCTCCTCCTCAGCTGACTCACAGCCTGGACCCTGACTCCCCTCCACCTCCGCCCCCGTCCCCCCTCAAGCCACATGCTCTCTGTAATGCTGTCTTGGCTAAAGCATCACCGCTCCGGAGGAGCCCGTGGAGCCCTCCCTACAGCAGGGACACCAATGCCACCGAGTTCAGGCTAGACTGACAGCATATAACACCGTGAAAGAGGACCACTGTTTTTACATAAGCCCTGGAAACATGGTCATAATTTAGAGTCATTCTCTTGCAGTAAGTTTCCCAACAGGAGTTTTTTTGGAAGGGAACCTAATTTATTACAAAACAAGCTTTGAGAGGCCAAGTCCAGGAACAAGGAAAACTAGAGAGGCCAACAAAGACTAAGTTCAGGATAATTTAATTTGTTTTTCAGAAATTTATATGATTCTATATACACATATACCTACAAATGCACATATGTATGTATATATGCAGCACTCTCAACTTCTTAGCTCAATTGTATTTATTTGCTTTATGCTAACGTTGTCCAGTTAGGCCTCAAAACCACAGCTCAGATGGTACAAGTCCTCTGCCCAGGAACCATGCCCAGTGTGGGCTCTACAATAGAGACAATGCTCAGAAGACCAAAGCTGTGCACAGGAATTCACCACTGCCTTCTCTCCAACGCGTCACACCATCATCCCAAACTCAGTGTATCGAGAGAGGAATGCTAGCTACCAAGGGAGCTTTAATTACACGTTAACACTTTAAACAAATTTTCCTTAGTTCTCCTCAAGTATAAGCATGTGTTTTGAAAAAACAGCATACACATTTGAAGCGGAAGACAACGTCACATTTGCCTGCTTTAGAGAATCAACACCTCCCTTCAAAGTCTGGGATGTTTTCATGTGCAGCAACCTCTGCTCTCCTCAAGCATGAATCTTCAGTCATGGGAGAGCCAGACTTTCAGGTGCACAGCATGAGCTAGGTCCTACCCTCTGATACATATACATACGTATCTCAAATATGCTTCATCAGTGGAAGCCTCGTTTATATGTGCATGCACATATTTATCATTTACACAGGTAAACTGCCAGTAAATCAAGCGCAAGTAAAGAATCTACTCCATATGGAGAGGTTCAACAAAATGTTTAGAGAACACTCACATATGTCTTAAAAAGGCCACTGAATACACTCTGCAGCTAGCTGGATGAATTCTTGTTTGTCATTGTATTACATTTTGCATGTTCAGGAATTTAGAGAGACAGTCAAACTGCTAGCATGGTGAACAACTTATGTTCAATCTTTAATCTTCTCCAATTTTCTAGCTACGCTTCATTCCATGAAGAACCAAATAATCATTACAGATTCCAAGCATGCTACTCCACACTGATTAGTGAAAGATGAAAATGAGAAAGAAACTTTGCCAGGATAATAAATTTGTGCTCTTTTTCTAGACATACTTGCAAAAACCACAGGTATAATTTCTAGAGTTTTGCCTACTTAGGACAGCCTTCTGTATCTCTGCTACTGGTGAACTGTGCAAATGCCAGCTCCAGAAATAGCAATTCTGAACAGTACTCATTCTCATTTTACAAATTAGTGATGGAAGAAAGTCTGTGTTTCATAGAATTTAACATAGGTACGGGTGGACCCCTACAGTTTCAAAAAAGTTCATTTTTTGCCCCACTTCTGTGCATGTCTTTCTACAGCACTTTGGTTTTATTGGGGGGGGGTGGGGGTCCTTCTACAAAGAATTAAAGGGAAAATAAATGTCCACAGTAAGGCAATTCTGAAATAGCAGTGGGTTTGAACCATTCGTTCAACCGGTTTTATTCACCCAGCTTAAAATCCTATCATTGTAGAAACTTTGAAAGCCATATTTGGCAATGTTCTTCAAGAGCAGTTAAGACACAGGACTATTGTTATTTAGTTGGAGCGGAGCGTTCTGTATGTATAAAACTTGTATATATTGTAATGAGTAACTTAAGTGTGGCTGAAGAGTTTAAGCACACACACACACACACAAAAAAATCAACAAGCATAACATTCAGATCTTAAATACTGTGCAAAAAATGAACAGTTTTTGGGTGAGGCAGCAGATTCTCAGTTTGTTAAAAAAAAACAAACAAAACCAGACCTGAGTAGTTTAGATCCTGATTGTGTTTCACCTCCTTTATCTCCTCCAAAGATTGGGGAGATTGCAAGAAGCCAGACAGATTGCAAAGCCTTATCTAAGAACTGTGAGCTGCAGACACAGATCCAGAGCTCACAGCCACAACCTCATATAAAGCCTTCAAGTCTTTTTTTTTTTTTTAATTATGCCTACTAGCAACCTTGGCTCTGTGTACAGAACTTCAGTTGCAAAAATCCACTTGGCTTATTTTGTGATCCTGCTTTAACAAGTAAGATTTTTACTCTGGACTGATCTACCTCAGCCAGTCCAATCCCCAGGCAGTGCCACAGAGGTGAGCGCTGGGCACCGCTGCCAGAATTTAGCCTGCTAACTCCTGCGTGCCTGCTTCAGTACTGAAGCGGTAGCCAGCGTAACATGCAAGAAAGACAGAAACTTAAAATCAGCCGTTTCGCCAAAGGAAAATCATGGTATGTATATTGTAGCCTAATCTCTCTGCAATGGCATTTTGGTTGGACTGCCACATTTCTGAGAATTCCTTATCTGTAAGTGGGGCTGTCAGAGTACACCACTGCAACCATCAGGGAGTCCGCAGCCTTCTTGCAACACGTCTCCTCTCATTCATGTCGAATAGATAGGCTTTCACAGCAGACTGATTCACGTGTAAGGAATGTTTGGGAGATATCCCCACAGAGCCCACAGACTGCGGTTACTGCTTTCATTTGCAGCAATCTGAAGATTCATGTTTCTCTCGTTAAATCAGTGATGACACAGTGAAGTGCAGGTCTGGGCATGGTCCAGGTTCATAATGAACATCTACAAGTACTTCACAGGATATCTATACACATACTGTTCATATACAGACATTCTATAGTCATTTGCAATTTGATCATATGTGCATCATAGATATGTCCATTAATTTCTGCAAATACTTACACCATGCCACTAAAAATAAATCTTTACTCTCAAAGAGAAGTAATACCATACTTTCAGCACTGCGGAAGGTGTTGATTAGCCTCCTGCTTGGCAACCTTGTAAAGCATTACATGGGCTATATTTTATGTACCAACTTATTTCCATGAGTCTTCTCACCATATATAAAAATTAATCACTTTAAGAACTTTGCAGAACCACGTCTTGGCTTTGTAATGTCACACTTGAGAGAGGAGGACTTCATTTTTGTATTTCACATGGGTCTTAGACCAGCTTTTTTCGTGTTGCAAATACTTCCCCAAACTAAACCATGGAAATTTGGACCTGGAGCTGTATGTAGGTGAGGTGTAAGTGGAATATATCCTATAATTTGTTAATCATCTGACACTTTCTCATTCCTTCCCTTTCCTGTTCGTTTTCATCACAAAGATGCTCAATGACATATGTTCAAGGCCTTTTCAAAAGAACAAAAGGGAGGAAGGAAACAGGTCAAAAAGGGAAAAAGGAAAGGAGGAAAACAGAGGCTGTCAGGAAAACAGTGCAACTAGCTGTAATGGCACTCTTCATTTTAAAACGAAAACTGAAGTAAAGACATTTATTACCTTAGAAAAAGTTAATCATCATTGGGAGCTTATTAAAAATGAATAAATAAAAACAGAGGCCTCTATGTGCTGAAGGTAACATGCATCCTTCTCCCTGGTGCTTTTGAGAAGTTTCAATGCAATGACGCAAACAAGAAGAAAGATTTTCAACACTGCCTGTCTACCGAGTCCATAAAATAACACTTCAGTGACCGTTTTAATTAAAAATTCCTCCACAGTTCGGTGTCTAGTTACATTCCAGTGTGCTCTTCCTCTCTGTTCTACCTCTATAGAGTCATGTCACTTAAAACTTACCCTTCTTGGGGCAACTTTTAGCCATCGCTTGGCACTAAATAAGCAAAATGCTCCAAGACAAAGCTATTAAATGCATTCTGTGATAGCTAGATGAAACAAGTGGCATGAACTAGAGTGTTTTGTACAGTTTTGTCGACAAATGTTCAATGGTTCTCTCTATCAAAATATGGTATTGCATGCTCTGCTGAAAAGAAGGTGATTTCCTGTTGTTTCCACAGCCAAGCAGATCATCCCCTTCAGTAACTACCACGTAGCAATCATTCACATTCTGTTTGCAAAAAAGCAGTTACAGGAAAGTATTTAAATCCATAAATAGTGCAGGATTTTCTTTTGCTGTTGTTTAGCAACTAGAATCAGTGCTAGGTGACAGAGGCAGATCCCCAGACCTCCAAGCAGCACTTTCCAGAGAACAAATGAAACTTATTTGGCCAGCCCTGGGCTCGTACAGCAGGCACCAGGCAGCAAACTGAGAAGCCTGCTGAATATGCTATTATTTGCACCTTGCAAAACCCTGTTTAATAAAGCAAGTAGTTCTTGTGAGCCTGGAATGAATGAAGCTTACTGCCTCATGAGTTTACATCTTACACCTGATTGACACCAATTCCTAAAGAGGGCAGAAAACCTTTCTGCCACGACTGAAGCAGACTGTAGAGCAAGGTCCTTTTAAGATCACTCTTACATGCTGTGTTTCCACAAAACTTGCAGAACAAAAATACATGAAAATCTGTCAAAATCAGTTGATATCAGACATAGTTTCAAAAAGTGTATTAAAGGGAGGCTTACATGAATGGACACATTGCATGGGATGGTAAAAACCTCATTTCTGCAGAAAAACAAGTTTAAAAGATTCTAAGCTACGAAATCCAAAACTGAACTCCACTTACCTTAGTGTTCATACAAGATTTTCCACGTTTGTACTCTTTGTGACTTGCTCTTTTATCAAGCTTGTTCCACAAAGCTTTGGCCTTCCACGTGGTCACTCTTGACTTCAGTTTGGTGTAAAAGTTTCTATTGTCCAAAGGATCTAATTCAAGTTGGCGAGTGAGAATATTAAAGGCCTGAATGGTACCTTCGCATGTTGATGCTTGTACAAAGTTCTCAAATATCTGGCCAGCTTGACTGTATTTTTCATCATCGTTTTCCCCCATGTTCTCAGAGAAGTGTTTAAAAAAGATTAAGCTGGAGCTCTCGTGCTGGGGTACAGGTGATAAACACTACCAAGTACTTCCAAGCATGTTATTCCTAGAAAAGATAAACACAGGCCATGTTAAAGCAGGTTCTGCCTAACATAATTAAACCCTCAAACTGCATACCCAACATAAAAATACAGCATATGGCAACTGGACAACCAGGTACAAAAAGTTAGTAGTGGTATCCAAGTGTTTCAAACATAACAGACTTGTGCTGTCATGACATGTACTTTACAAAGACTGTTATAAAAACCTTACAAACTCAAGCCTACAGCTTCAAAAAGAACAAGCTTCACTGAAGCCTGAGGATTTCTTTAATTTTTGTTCAGTGTTAAGTGCTAGATAACAGATAAAGAACGAACAAATGTCCAGATGCTTTTCCTAAGCAGAATTTACGTCACAGCAAATACATCTCCAGTAATGTTTTGGTCGTAAGAATTCTTAGAAACTTGCAGCCAAAAGTCAACACTGAGGAAATTTTCTCCTGTTGCACAAGCTATGGCCAAGAGTGCAGCTTAGCCAGAGCAATTTAAAACTGGCATAATCACTTGCATATGCACAAAACAGTCTAAGCAGAAACATTATCAGAAGTTACACCAGAACTGAAGAAACAGGAAACAATGAGGGTGGTGGAACACTGGCACAGGCTGCCCAGGGAGGTGGTAGATGCCCCATCCCTGGAAACATTCAGGGTCAGGTTGGACGGGGCTCTGAGCAATCTGCTCTAGTTGAAGATGTCCCTGCTCACTGCAGGGCAGTTGGGCTAGATGGCCTTCAAAGGCCCCTTCCAACTTCAATGATTCTATGAAAACAAGTAATCAGAGAGCTCCCCTTTTTCTAACTCTCTTGCCAAAATGAGAAAGGGTTTGGTGCTCTAGTGCATAGGAAGGAATTTTATCTCCATGTCTCCACATGTTAAATGCTAAAGTTATGTGTTTGGAGTCTTACCTTGTCATGTGCTGATGATAAAGTAATGATGTTTGGCCCACTAAGCCCCATTGGCTTTTCCTAGTAACACGATCACTGTCAAACTGTGCCTGATATTCCAGATAAATACCTTTACATTCTGTAAGAGCAATGCTATTCTAAATTAACATAAGTTTGAAAGAACTAAAATTGTGGCACTCCCTTATCCTCCTTTAACCTTGCTCTCAATCTCTAATGGGGAGTGTCCTAGAGTCAGGCAACGTCCACAGAAAATATCCAAGTGGCTTTCACATTTTCCAAGAAAATTGTTACAAGTTATGTATAAACTTGTCCTCAGAAGAGGGTCTACCTGGACTCAAGTCCAGAGATTCAAGTCATGTATTTTTTTCCTTGCTATTAAAGAATTATCTGCCAGTCCAAGAAACCAAAAACTAAATCAATGCTTGCCTAACCTCCCACATAATTAGTTATTTTACTTGGAACATCATCTGTTGGCTGATAGTTTTAGAATAAATTGTTAGAAAGGCCTTTGAAGTTACGCTTTTTAATTTAACACTGTTCACAAACTATTCATTTTCTGCTTGCACTTCCTTCAAAGAAGGAAAGAGAAAACATAACCAGTGTATTTAAGTAAAGAAGAGACCTGCTGTGTCTATCTTACAATCCTCTAATACAGAAAAATATTATGCAACTTAAAGAGATCCCATGGGGAGATATAAGGAAGCATTTGGAATACTTACATTCCCTGGCTGCGCCTAAAATAAATAACCTTTGTGTGCACATCATCAGTCTGTTGTTGGTTTGTGGGTAAAATAAATTGGTGATGTTGAGAGTTTGTACATTTTCTTAGACCAAATGTCATGATTAAATAGTTGGTGCCAAGAATAAGTCAGGGAATTTTTGTTTTCCCCTCTGAATACTTCATTTATAGTATGCTCCATGCCCTTTTCTGAAGGGCTTTGTGGCTTTGTGAGGTAAAAGCACAAACATTTTATTTGCCCTGACTTCCCGAAGGTCTAATTTTTTCAAGAAACCGAGTGCCATGAACTCCCATTGACTCAAAAGAAGTTCAGGACATCCAGCACCTTTCTAGGTCCAAGTCCCCGCTGCTTAACAAGCAAACTCCTCCAACAACTGCATGCCGGCAGGAGGGAGCCCGGCCACCTTGGCTACCCCGGTGTGGGTGCAAGGGGGGCCCAGCATCACCCTCACCAGCCCCGGCTTTGGGAAGGCAGAGCAACACAGCAGTTTTTGGGTCAATCCAAAACCAGCTAATAGATCCAGTAGTTCCTAGGGGAAGGGGAAAAGTAGGGGATTGCCATGCAGAGAGGCTGATGCATGTCTGGGCTTAAGCTTTACACACGAGTGCTATTGCAAGGGGAAGGCAACACGGGGCAACTAAAGACAGCAACAGCACAGAGCAAGATGCTACACCGCAGCTTCAATAGCTTGATATACAGGCACCCCAGGATTTGAGACCCATTGAAAAAAGAGAATTAAAATCAAGGATAACACACTTGCTTTACCTGACTTCCACACCTGCCTGAGATTTTTTTTGGTAATACAAAAGCCAAAGTTTGTTGGGTTTTGGGGTTTGTTCCCCACCCCCCCACACCCCCCCAAAAAATTATGAATCACTTCTTGGGGAATGGGGACGAGTCAGTGAAATGTTCCACTTCGGACATTTCAGCTAAGGGAGTGGCAGCCAGATTAGGTTTTCTTAATCGCTATAAACTCACACCACGACTGCCTCAGCGCTACCAAAGACTTTGACCAACTTAACAGCTATAAAACAATACTTCCTCTCCATCGTTTTCATTAGCTCACCACAAGACTGTTATCATGTTCAAAAAATACAAATATCTTCGAAAGTTAATTCTGGTGTAACTGATAAGCAAGTCTGCTCACAGATAAATTAAAGAGCAGTGTTTAATTTATTATCTTTAATTTAATTTGTTATCTTTTCTGCTCAGAGGGGAGATTTTTATAGCCTCAGCTGTTTCCATCCAGCAAGGACAGAGAGGGGCGGGGAGAGAAAAGCTAAAAGAGTAAACCCGTATCTGAACCAAAGAAAAGCAGCATGTGCTGGGGCTGATAACGGCGAGGAGACCACAGAAGAGATGGTCGGCAGGAGCCACTGCAGGCAAAGGGAAGGAGAGGAAAACACTTTTAGCATGACGCAAACCAGTGGAAATAGGTGCTGCGCACACACACGCAGCGGGCCTGGGCTTCCTCTGCCTTTCCACGGGGGAAGAGCGCGGTTGGGGAGGACAGCCAGGACACCTTCCCCAGCCTGAGGGCTTCCCTCCTCCGCCACTGCAAAGCCCGGGCTGAGGCTATTCTTTCTGGGCACAAAATCTCCTCCTCATGAGCTTCCAAAACACTCCCCTCCTGTCTATACTGAAGAGCTGTGGAGTGGCATCTCAGCAGAGACATTTGCTCACCAGCAAAGCATTTCTCCTTGCTGTGTCAGAGGTCATGCTCTCCAAAAAAGCCACATTTTGTGGTCAGAAAGGCAGGATGAGACAGGAGACTGGTTACTGGGGTTTCTGGCTTGCTGGAAACACCACTTTTTTTTTTTGGCATGAATATTGTGTTGACAGATGACAGAGAGGAAGATAGTGCTCTAAGTATATGCAGCTCATGGAAAAGTTTACGTTTCTGAGGAGTCACCAATATTTCACTGCAGTATTGTACATAACACACTAGAAACAATGCAATAAGGACAATAAGTTGAATGGAGTAATTCTTAACTATAATTAAAAAGTGTCAACTTCTGTAACTGCCTCAAAAACTTAAGACGCAATGCATAAACTGCTTACCTGCAGTTAAAAAAACCCCACAGTGTTTGGGGAAATACTTGAGTTTAGATCATTATTATTCACCCTTTTCTTCCTTCATCATATAGATCACCAGGGATGAAATACAGATCCAAAAGTCTCATCAAGGTTAGTATTGATGCTGAAACTGCAAACTATGCCTTTCAAAGTGACCACTGAACTTCCTCTGGAACCACAATCCAGAAATATAATGAAGTTTATTTGAAACTTCACTGAAGTGCTACAGAGCCAAACAAAAATTTGGGCCACAGAAAGGAAGAGAATTAGAGAAGAGGAAATAGACTGGACAAACAGTTCTTTTAAGTCAGAACTGAAGCATCCATGGGTTAGAGTCACAGCTAAGAACTGTCATTTTGGGTCCCATGCATGATATATTAAGCACATACAAGAATTTGGCCTTCCTCATGGCTTCTCGTGGTATTACAGGAGTCTTCCAAGGGCTCCCAGACATGAAGTGCAGACACCGGCAAGAACGACTGCATTTTGATGATCCCTTCTACTGTAATTCTGTCATAAATTAGCCCAATCTCCTTTCTGCCTCTAGTTGGGGGCAAACAGGACTGCCAAATGAGAAAAATCCAAGAAGTACTATTCTTGCCTGGTGGCTACCCAAGGAGAAAGTGAGGATCTTATTACAACTTAAAGGAAAGCAATAGAAAAGGGAGCGAGAGAAAGTAGAAATTAAAGCAATGGTGCATGTACAAATGTATATATATAGGAAAGCAAACGCCTCCAGTCTTGGCTGATATTTCCTGCCAGTAAACAAGCTCTGTTACTGCAGATTATTTTGAGAAGAGTGAAAAAATGCCTCCACTGTCAAGGTAATTCCAGTAATTATTACTAGTTAAATGGATATATGGAGCTGGTTCACATCTGCACATGAAGACTTTCAGTATAATAGAGCAAGCAGTAAAGTGGACATATACGAGTCATTAAATGAAAATAACTTTTTGAAAGCAGTACCATGTGAATTGCTTGTCAGCAGTGTTTTGCGGTAGTGTACTCAAAAATTAAAAACACTTTTTGTCTTAGTTGTCCCCCTGGAGAGAGAACAACCCTAATTTTAATTCAAACTTGCAGCCTTAAGTCCTTCCTTAGTCCCTTAATACTCTGTTTCTAATATTTGAGAACATGTTCCTCGGGGAGTAAATTCCTCACATTTCAATACCACTAATCCCAATTCCATTTTCAATACAGCCCTAATTCTGCCACGTTTACCGAGAATAAATTCTTTTATCAAGACTTCAGTTTGGCATGCAGGATACAATACATCTATTGTTTGCTTAAGGTTAGAAACATCAACAGAAACAAAAGACTAGATTCTACAGCATCTGTAGTAATCTTTTACTTCAGCCCTTCCTCATCATCAGTAGAAACCAACAGTATTTATTCTGTCTCTTTCCTGACGTAACTGCCTAAAATCTCAATACCATTCCAATAAGTGAAACCTGCAAGTGAGACTGGCTGCGTTACAGGACCCTCTAGGTTTTCCAACTTAGTTTCTACTCACATTAGACACTTGGTTTTCATGGTGACCCTTTTAAACAGAACTATTTCTATCTGGAGGAAACATAGCTTTTTCGTGGTTCCTTTACATGTTTTCCTAGAACTGACATAAAAGGAAAAAAATTTTAAGTGTGATTCTGGTAACAACTGAAGCTCTCCCCCTTGCTTTGCTTATAAAACTAGTTAAAAAACACAAAAGTGCATTTGCCCAAAATACTTGTTTTCTATTGGTGACAAATAGAAAACATGTTTTTTAAGATGCACAATCCTAACTGAAACATCAACGAACCGAAATTGCTTCTGAACAAAGCCTCGCAAACAGCCTCTCTTCATAAACAGCCAGATTACTTTTCTGTATTTTTATAAAAAGCTGACTTCCACAGAACTCCTGCAAAATAACTTCTCAGGCCAAGTATGGAATTCAAAACAGTTCCTACTGAGACACTCTGTGCCTATGAACTTACAAGGTTACCATACACACGATCAGCTTGTTTTGCCAAAGTTATACGAGACATTTCAAACATAAGCCTTCCAGCAAGTGCTGCTGTGCCGATTTAACCTGCTACATCTGGAATCATCCCACAATAAAGTATAGCTGCAAGCATGTGCACAAGTACACGAACACCGCGCAGTGAGTATTTTAGATATGACCCATCTGTAGGATTTTATCTGCCACACAGACCAAGTCACATTCCACACATTTTAAAGTTGAAAGCTTTAAAAATAGTCCAGTTTGTTTCTTGATGTTACTGGTCTGAGTAACAGTTTTACTGTGGGAATACGCTAAGACACTGACAAGCAAAATGAAGTCAAGCCACATCAGCCAGCAGCCTGCACACGTCTCCGTTGGTGCAAACGAACGGTGTCGGCACGAGCAGAGCACGGGATGCAGCCAGAGGGTCCACACGCGGCATTCCAGAGGTGGAGGCTCAAACATCCGCCCACGCCATGCTCGCTTTGCCACACGGCCACTCTTGCAACCCGGGTTTCCGCTAACTCACACAGAACAGAAAACTGGCAGTCGCGGGGCTCGCGCCGTTCTGCCGCTCGCACGGGAAGTCCCGGCCCTTGGGCATCACCGGCACCCACGGGTGCTCATTTTGCACAGCACAGGCACAAGTATTTCGAATGAGGGACAATGTGTAGTTTCCTAACTTAAACTACTTGTCAGAAATACTGATGGATTTCTGAAGAGTTCTAAAATAAAGAAATTTCCTTTTTTTTTTTTTAAAGCAATGGTGTTGTACCTATACTACTGGAAGTTTTAACTCTGAAGTCCAACAGTTTTGAGGAAAAATGTCTGTCGACCAAATATTATTCTGTGCATGTTACAGTGAGTATTTAGAAGTTATTATTTCTAACAAGGCTGCTAAAAGCTCTATCACAAGGTCCCAAGTTTCCATACAGTCTACATCTTCAAAGCCAACTGTAGATGATTAAGCCACAGTCATTAGCGGTTAAGGTTATACATAAACACAGTATTAAAAGCTGACTCTTGTTTACGCTGGTTACAAGAACGAACATTTTTCAGCTCTGTTGTAGTAGATTAGAAGCACAATATGAACAACAGTAGAAAGTTTATGCTGATGTTTTCCTAGGTTGGGATCACAAGGGCAAAGGAAAAAAGTACACCATAAGGATAACATCAGCCAGAAAGAAAGTGTATGTCTTAAGAAAAGGCACCTGTCATTTAAGCTAGAAAGATGTTACGAAAATAGTGCCAGTGAAAACAATTAAAAGGACAAACTTTAAGCTCTTTGAAAATCCTGCCTCCCCCC